>NW_027016545.1:213852-486352 GCF_036934945.1 Oncorhynchus masou masou | reverse complement strand
CCAACACATCCCAGACCTTCTCATTTGGGTTGAGGTCGGCTGATTGTGGACGCTAGGTCATCTGACGCAGCACTCCTTCACTCTCCTTCTTGGTCAAATAGCCCTTACACAGCCTGGAGGTGTGTTGGGTCATTGTCCTCATGAAAAACAAATGATAGTCCCACTAAGCACAAACCAGATGGGATGGTGTATCGCTGTAGAATGCTGTGGTAGCCATGCTGGTTAAGTGAGCCTTGAATTCTAAATAAATCACTGACAGTGTCACCAGCAACGCACCTCCACATCATCACCCCTCCTCCATGTTTCACGGTTGGGAACCACACATGCGGAGATGATCCGTTCACCTACTCTGCGTCTCACAAAGACGCGGTTGGAACCAAAAATCTCAAATTCGGACTCGTCAGACAAAAGGACAGATTTCCACCGGACTCATGTCCTATACTCATGTTTCTTGTCCCAAGCAAGTTTCTTCTTCTTATTGGTGTTCGTTAGTAGTGGTTTCTTTTGGAGCAATTCGACCATGAATGCCTGATTCATGCAGTCTCCTCTGAACAGTTGTTGTTGAGATGTCTGTTACTTGAACTCTGAAGCATTTATTTGGGCTGCATTCTGAGGTGCAGTGAACTCAAATGAATTTATCCTCTGCAGCAGAGGTAACTCTTGGGTCGTCCTTTCCTGTGGCGGTCCTCGTTTCATCATAGCGCTTGATGGTTTTTGTGACTGCACTTGAAGAAACTTTCAAGAAACCTTTAAAACGTTCTCGCGATGTTCCACATTGACTTAATGTAGTGATGGACTTTCGTTTTTCTTTGCATATTTGAACCGTTCTTGCCATAATATGGACTTGGTCTTTTACCAAATAGGGTGATCTTCTGTATACCACCCCTACCTTGTCACAACAACTGATTGGCTCAAACACATTAAGAAGGAAAGAAATTCCACAAGGCACACCTGTTAATTGAAAAATATAAACCCTGTTATGAGCAGGTTTGTCCAAACTTTTTACTGGTACTGTTTATGTTTGTGTATTTGCATTTAATTTTTGTTTTATTTTACTGTCATTTCTGTCAGGCCCAGGGGAAGTGGTGGTATGTGGAGTGTTTTCTGTGCTCACAGGGAGGCTGGGTTGGGTGAATGGGATGGGAGGTTAGGGGTGGAGGATCACTTATTTTTGTTTCTTTTCCTTGTATATTGTACCTGTAACTCCCAATTAAGATACATGAAAAGGGGTCACACAAAAAGAAAAAGAACATGAGGTTGGTTTGCACTCAGGAAATTGTAGTGTTGAATATGACAATTTATCATTGCGGTTTTAATGAAGCGGGGGAGTTATGCATGCACTGTAAAATTGAAAAGAGCTCAGACTAGCTGCTTCCTGATTGTGAATGGCATTTTTTTTCTCTGAGTCATTCACCAGTGTGGTTGTATACAGAAACAAAATTGTTAGGCTAATAAGGTCGGGGGAGAGGGGGGTATTATTCATCCAGATGTCACAGTGTGAAAAGAATCCAGGCCTACACAGATAGTTGCACAGTAGAATTTGAGACCTGTGTTCGTTGTCTTGTGAATCAGAGTCTTCTAAAATGCTTAAATAACATCTTCGGTCTGATGTTGTTCATTCATAGAATGTGTGTGTCAACAAAACTGTTTTCATGTTTGTAAAACTATTCGCATGACCATTTCCTCCAGATGTTTTTAGCCACCCTGATTCACAACATGCCAGCTTTGACACAACACACCCACATGAAAAAAAGAGAGATATAGTATACTAGTCTAAACACTGTAGTATTATATAAACTATAGTGTTCACTTTACTGCTTTTGCGGACATGACTGTAGTATACTGTTTTAGTTACTGCAGTGTGTTCGCCTACGTGACTAGTATTTACTGTAGTGTTTTCGCCTACGTGACTAGTATTTACTGTAGTGTTTTTGCGGACATGACCGTAGTATATTGTAGTAACACCTTAGCTAAAATTGCACAACTACCAGACTACGCCAGTTACTGTTTGTTGAGGGGAACACCTCAACCAGAACATAAGACACACTGGTTCGTGACAGGCCACCTATTGAGTTGGTTCAACAGTTCTGAGCAATGTAACAGACCAGACAACACTTCAGTAAAAATGTACAATTTGTATTACAATTGTAACATCTAAACTTTAGGTTCTAGGCCCATTTATAGGTAAACATTTCAGAGTCAGATATAAAGAACAAGCAAAGTTTATTAACTTGACCAGGTTATAGACTACAGGGCTGATTAAGTTGAAGTGCTGACTTAGCACAGTGGCCCCCTCAAATATCATATGAATACACATTAGACATGGCTAAATGCATAGAATTGCAAGAACATTTACTGTAAAGCTTAGAGAATTAGGTGTGCTTATTTGACACACAACATGCATTAAGAGTACACCAAAGTGACTTCTTAGATCTGTTACTTCCACTAGATGGCTTTCTGAGATACAACAGTGCTTTCAGATGACCAAAAACAGTGACAAACAGTACTGCACTTCTGATGGTAGAAAATAAACGGTTAACCACTGCATTTACATAAACAATTGATATTTTAGAAACGCATATTTACTTAATTTAGACAGTCAACTGATTGGAGGGCGCTGCCAATAAACTGCCTGGACCTCCAACCAGCAAAGCCTCTCCCAACAAACCCACTGTAAACAAAAGGATATTCTTGCACTGGCTTTAGCATTTCTCCATGTGGGTTTAAGTGTAAATGTGAACTAGGAAAACAATGGAAATACATTTTAATAGGGATGCACCAATATGACTGTAACAATGTGTGCTGAGAGTCAGGAAGCAAGTTCAGGGAGTGAGTGTTTCAATAAATGAACGCAACATAATACAAAACAAGAAACAACGCACAGACATGAATAACAATAACGCCTGGGGAAGGAACCAAAGGGAGTGCCATATATATAGGGAAGGTAATCAGGGAAGTGATGAAGTCTAGGTGAGTCTGATGATGCGCAGGTGTGCGTAACAATGGTGACAGGTGTACGCCATAATGAGCAGCCTGGTGACTTAGAGGCCGGAGAGGGAGTACACGTGACAATGACATTTTTGCCCGATACCGATAGTGGCCTTTTAAGCGTTCCAGTACAGTTAAATAGTTTAAACAAAGTTTCATTTGTTCAGTTAGTAACAGATTGTTTGATAACTTGTAAATGACAAATCCATGAATGTGTTTTATCACACAACAGATATTCATGACACAAATATTACAAAGATGGTTAAGTTGTTGGTGGCTCCTCTTACTATCCAATCTTGACCGTATGGAGAAACTTAAAAATGCTTTGAAATAAATATTGGTTTTAACTAAAATGCAGTTAATCATTTTAGCTTTAGCTCCTTGAAAAATGACTGTCTCTAGGTTATGTCATAAACTGCTATAAATGGCACAACTTAACTTTTCAAATGTGCTCAACTGACTTGACTAGTAAAATGTGAGCAAATTTACAACACATCATCTCATCTTTCATTTAGGAAATAAAAAATAATAAACAATAACAAAAATGCTTTGTTTTAAATTAAATGAAAATGTTGACCTATACCAGCCACGAATAAACTAAAGAAAAGCCATTGGTCATTTTCCAATTTTAACATTTGGGGGTGGTTTTTCTTCACCTGCTCAGCTTTGTCACAAGAGAGTCTGTTTATGTTTTTGTCTACAATGTTTGAAGCTGCACTGAAAAGGCACTCGCTGTCCACACTAGTACAGGGAGCACCAAGATACTTGCACACAGCTTTAGCTAGGATGGGGAAACCGCTCTCCATCATGTAAAAAGTACTGTTCCATCTGGTGGAAATGTCTTGCTTAAGCTTTTTGTTTTCACTCCAAGCTGCTCCAGTGTTGCTTGCAGGCGGCTGTATGCCAGCTGTGAGTGTTTAACATGACCCACTATCTTCCTACCTGTTGCCACTGTGTCAGATATGCTGCGTTGGGCCAAAACACCTTTGTTCACATCCAGTTGCAGCGTGTGTGCCATGCATGGCAAACTGGCGACTCCACATTCTTCCAAATCCTTTGTCATGTTACGTTTCAAACATGTTCTCAAGTGCCATTGAAATGGCAGCAGCGATATGAGAACCAGCACATTCTTGAGTTTGCAATACGGCTTTCCTCAGTACGAAATCCTCGTTGACCCAGACTCCGCATACCCATGGGGCTGACATCGCTGGCCCGAATGTCAGTCGTGAAGCTAAAAGTAGTGACGCCCATAGCAAGTAGCTCATGTATGTGCGTTTCAACAATACTGTGTAACTCCGGTTGGGCACATCTGGGGGGAAAAGAGCACCTACTTGGTCGTGTGTACCGGGGCTCGATCAGTCGGCGAAAGCCAACATCATCCACGTTAGAGAAGGGTTGATTGTCAAGGGCAATGAATTCCATTATCTTGGCGTTAATGGATTTCAACCTTTGAATTGTCTCGCTGAAATTTTCTTACTCTTTCAAGTGGCTGCTCAACTTGAACTTGTTTAGATGTTGGAAGTGTGCACTTAGTTTTTCTCTGCTTTTGTTCTAAGTAGTTGCTGAACTTCTAGGGGTGATGCACTTTCAAATGAGTAATTAGGTTTGTGGTATTGAAAGATTTCACTTTCCCCCCTCAGGAAATAATAGCAGCACAAACGTTTTTATTTGAACCTTTATTTAACTAGGCAAGTCAGTAAAGACATTCTTATTTACAATGACGGCCTAGGAACACTGCCTTGTTCAGGTGCAGAAATACAGCTTTTTACCTTGTCAGCTCGGGGCTTCGATCGAGCAACCTTTCGGTTACTGGCCCAACGCTCTAACCACTAGGATACCTGCCGCCCTCATACGGGCCTTTTTGTTGTCTTCCTTTGAAACTTCAAAATAGATCCACAGAGCAGACATTGTGGGCTAGGTTAGGAATGCTGTGTTGTAAGTGTAGCGCTGTATTTTTTGTGGCGTCATTACATCATCTACCTACGTTATACAGGTATACACGTCAGCTTTGACATCGGTTTTGCACATCGGCGTTAAACTATACATTGAGCCGATGCCATTGTTTGGCATTTTTAGCTAATATCATCCGATTCCGATATGCTTACCAATTTATATCGTGCATCCCTACATTTTAAACTTATTTTGTATTTTTCTCAACAAATGTCTTAATGCATTGTATCTACTTTTGTGCTTGTATTTGTGCTTTATAGTATTCTACAGTATATTTCAAAATTATATCGTAAGCACTACACGATTGAGTGGGAACCTCAGAGGAAATCCATGGCATGAGCTCCCAAGAGACCGCACGTTTAAATCAGAACAGCATCGACACTGCTAGCAGAAAAGCTATCTAGCAGTCCAATCGATCTAAAAATACTAAAGTAAACATTATGTAATCAAGTGTTATAACAGTGTGCAGTATAGTATTCTGCAGTATACTACAAAAGTCTATAGTAAGCAGCAGTTCTGAAATATATCCTGCCAGACCACTTCACCTATAGACAACTATCTGGCAGAACACTGGTCCAATAGCACATCCTTACATAATAATAATAATATATATTTATTTTATATTGCGATTTTCATACAAAATCTGTAAAAAAAAATATATATAGAATAATAGTTCAGGGAGCTGCCAGTTCATAAGAAGAGGTCCTCCACAGCTGGATGATGATGCAGTTCAGTATAGGACTAGCTTGAGTAGAGGTGGTGTCGATGGTCCAGCCACAACTCCACTGTGTGGCCCTCTTTGTAGTGTCTGGATGGGTGGGAAACTGTGTGCGTGCATGCGAGCTTGTCTTCCTCACATAGCGAATATCAACAGGTAGTAAGTAAGTAATTAGTCTGACCTTCTACTTCCCAACCACGCATCGATACTCAATTGAACCATTCTCTGTAAACTGTTGTTTTCTCAATTGATCATCAATGCTTGACATTTCTCTGTTGTCTTGTTATTCTCTGTAATTGCAGAGTACGTGGACGGTGGCTTGTCTTCCTGGGTTAACAAAGAACGATTTCAGAGCTACCTGCAGATCGATGGCTTCACCCTGTATGAACTGGGAGAGACAGGTACAGTATACATTCTGTACTCTACCAACCTACTGACAAGCACAGTATAGGCCTCTTCCATAATCCTGTGCACTTGTGGCTATCTGGGTGGATTTGACAGGTGTAAGCAATTTGGTAATAGCTCCAACTCCAACGTTTTACCCTATTGCTTACACCAATCAGTCTCTGTGCACTTGTGGAGATCTGAGAGTCAAGGGGTCGATTTGGGATTGGGCCACTCCCCGTATCGCATCCTATCAGTACATTCAACATAATAACCTCAACCAAGGCTTTGTCATGTAATGCTATATGACACGCCAGCAGAGGGCGGAGTAGTTCTTACCATTTCCGACTAAGTGCTTCCTTCCTGCATCAGTCCACAAGCCTGAACACTGAACAATACATGTACACCCATCTTAAGTTGTATGGCAGTTGTTTTATGAGTCCATTTGTCTTGTTCTGATGGGCCTCTTCCCCTTCCACTGCACCTGAATAGCCTCCGCCCACTGGTTCTAGAACCACCAAGAAGTCACCAAATTAATAGAAACCTTGGTTGGTGCTTTCTTTGTTTTAGCTGCTTCTGTAGTGATGTGCTATATCTCCCCCAAAGCCTTTTATCTTCAGGCTATTGTCCTCCCGCCTTCTCTTCTGCTGTCTGTTTGTGAGTGTGATTTGTAATCCCTCTCTCCCTCTACAGGCAAATTGGTGGCGATTGCAGTCATCGACGAGAAGGACCCGACAGAGGAAAGCGGCAGGTACAAAAGAACATTGTGAAATTAAAGCCTAGTGCTGCTAGACAAATTACAATCGCACGCTTCCATGGAAACCGCTGCGGCGGCATTTAAAAACGCCCAGCTTTTTCAACTAAAGATAAGCGCTGCATTTATTGTTTGGTATGCCCACAAATTGATGCAGGTGGGTAGAGCGTCACGATGTGGACTGATGTGAACTAATGTGGTACCTTTCCCTCTTTCTTTGATTTGTCTGTTAGATTAAAGACTCTGATTCAGAGAGTGGCAAAGGAATACAGGGAGCATTTTAACAGGTAAGTGTTTGGATGGAGATGGACCATTCATATATTCATAACCATACACACACAAACTTTAGTTTTTCTGTCCTTAAATGTATTTCCATTCAAAATCCTATTTTCTCTAATCCCTAACCTTAACCCCTAACTCTAATCCTAAATCTAACCCCTAATTATAACCCTAATTTTAACCCTAAACTTAAAATAGTTTTTGTCTTCATGGTCCTTGTTTTACTATCCTTGTGGGAACATTTGGAGATTTCAGGTCCCCACGAGGTTAGAAGAACAAGTGTACACACACACACACACACACACACACACACACACACACACTTATTACAAGGGATCGCTGTGGGGAGACAGCCTAACCAGCTGTACTTCTTTGAGGACATGTCTGGTTTCATTCAGTATCAGTGGGGAGGTAAATTATGCAAAATGTCAGGCTTTCCAAAAATAGGCGCTCCTCTGGAGCTGTCAGTTGCTGCACAGTTGGGGGAACGTATTACCTCACGAGACTTTGTTCTCCTGTAAGAATACCTTATTAAACTATCACCAGTGTGAATGGAACACTACATTACAGAATGGTGCGTGCAATGGATTCATTTTGCTTTAATTAAGAAGTGATCTACCTCGCGACAAACTCGAAATGGGATTCATAAGGCTGATGCGTAAGAACACATATCAAATGCATTCACTGCAGTACAGACCCTCGTCCCATACATAGTCCTACATATTAGTGTCAATGTACAGAATCTCACCATACTTGGCACACACTCCATATTGCTCTTTCTCTTTACTAGTTAATTCACCGGTGCTGGCCCTCTAGCTAAATGAAGACGTATTATCTAAAATCTCTATGATCAAAGTGTTTCTTCTCCTCTCCAGGCAGCCACATTAGAGCTGATTGAATTTCACAGATCCCTATCATCAGTTAGACTATCTGCCACGCTATCGCGCCTTGTTTTTGAAGTCATCACACTCTCCTGATTCACAGTTAGATTATAGCCCTGTGTTTTGACACAACCTAAATGCTAGATGGCTCGTTGTAATTACGTCACACCCCCCTTGTTAGTGCCCCTTCTGGTGGGCAGACACGGAGACTGAGGCAGACACGGAGACTGAGGCAGACACGGAGACTGAGGCAGACACGGAGACTGAGGGAGACTGAGGCAGACACGGAGACTGAGGCAGACACGGAGACTGAGGCAGACACGGAGACTGAGGCAGACACGGAGACTGAGGCAGACACGGAGGGCAGGCGACTGATGCAGATAGATGTCATTTGGATGAGTGAAGCGGTGTGTGAGGGCGGTAATGAATACTGTGGCATTCAGCTCGCCCTCCATCCGCAACAGTGTGACAGAGCGATAAATGCAATCTCTGAGAGGAGACTACCCAAGGAGACGTGTCTGTGTGTGTGTTGTGTGTTATTCTCTCTGTGTGTGTTTGGGTGCTGGCTAGGTGTGTGTGTCTGTGTGCTATGGGTTGGGGGTATGTGTATTTGAGTGATTGTGAGTTAGCGTTGTGGGTCTGTTGCACAGCAGAGAGTTGAAAAGAGAGTGGGAGGGAGGTAGAGGGAGGTGAAGACAGGGGGAACGGGAGGGAGACAGCAATATTTATGCGGTTGAGTAGGGAGAGCTATGGTGATTGCTATGATGAACTGACATTTATAGACACGCTCACCACATAAAATGTGTATAATATATTCTTCCAAAAGTCTCTCACATGTACACACACACACGAACACACACTGAATTCATTCATTGAAGTCCATAAACTAGCTTACCCCTAGGTAAGAGTAATGTCTCATAATTGCTTGGTATCTTAGAATAAGAATTCAACAAGCCTCACTTCCTTCAAGTACTCAGTCTTTAGCCCAATATTATCTGACTGAGCTTCAGCCTAACCAGATTAGATCGGGTTTAATAATAGTTGAGTGTCTTCATAAACATGTCATTGATATTGGCACCGGCTGTATTGTTTGGCACCCAGGGGACAGGTGTTCCAGATGGAACCATGATTTAATATGAATGTAATATATATGTTGAGGCGGCCATAATCCGTCTCTCAGTGCAAATGACTGGGTTCTTCCCAGTTCCCTCGGCTTCTGCTGCAGACCCCTTCCATCCCTATCGCCTGCTTTCTTCCCACAATGCATCACACAAGCGCCAACACAAAACAACACAATGAGATATACAAATGGCATGCGCCAACACAGAACAACACAATGAGATACAAATGGTATTCTTCCTTCCTCTGCCTTACCGTTTTTAGGGAAATCATCCGATACTTTTTTGGACCGTGAATTTTGTGTTATTTTGCTATTACGTGCCGTTGGAGAGAGAAGGGAGTCCTTGGTTCAGTCTTCATAGGAAACTTGTGTTATAACTCTTGTTAGGATAGCAATGCTTATATGAGTTGGTCTCCTTTCATTTTGTTGGTCTTATGATGAGTTGTTTGTCATAAATGAGCTGGTTTGTATGCATGTTGTGTCTCACTTTGTTGCTCGTCTTGTTCCATCTCCCCAGAGACTTCCAGTTTGGCCACATGGATGGAAACGACTACATCAACAGCCTCATTATGGGGTGAGCGTCTCCTCCTTTTTCTCCTCCATCTCTCAGGCTTCTGTACATCCTCCCCTCCTCCCCTCTACCACCCCTTTCTTCTACCACCACCTTCCTGTCTCTTCCTCCTCCCTTCTACTGCCTCCTCCTCTCTTCCCCCTACTCCCTTCCCAGGTTTCCTAGGCTACCGCAGTAACCTCACACTGTCAGACTCCATAAAACCGCAATTTAAAGTTGGCCTCCGCTATTAAAATGCACTCTGTTGGATCCGTCAATTACCCGGGACTGACCGTCATTTGCTTTTAGTGGGCTGGGAATTGCCAGAATTACCATGAGACATAGGTGTTGATACGATATGTATTGCGATTCTCTATGTATTGCGATTTGATACTGTGATTTTAGTGCGATTCGATGTTCCAAACATATTGCTTACCATATGTCTGCTGCAGAGGGACAAGAGAGAGCCATGAGAATGAGTTTTGATCAGTCAAGTGCTAAAAACAAAATGGCTCCCTATTTAAAAAGAAGATCGAGAACAAGCTATGAAGGAAAAATACTGCCGTTTTGGTGCAGGTACAGCCAACTAGCGCAATAATATTGCGACTTTGTTAAAACGATACAATACAGTGGGGCAGAAAAGTATTTAGTCAGCCACCAATTGTACAAGTTCTCCCACTTAAAAAGATGAGAGGCCTGTAATCTTCATCATAGGTACACTTCAACTATGATAGACAAAATGAGAGAAAAAATCCAGAAAATCACATTGTAGGATTTTTAATGAATTTATTTGCAAATTATGGTGGAAAATAAGTATTTGGTCAATAACAAAAGTTTATCTCAATACTTTGTTATATACCCTTTGTTGGCAATGACAGAGGTCAAATGTTTTCTGTCAGTCTTCACAAGGTTTTCACACACTGTTGCTGGTATTTTGGCCCATTCCTCCATGCAGATCTCCTCTAGAGCAGTGATGTTTTGGGGCTGTTGCTGGGCAACACGGACTTTCAACTCCCTCCAAAGATTTTCTATGGGGTTGAGATCTGGAGACTGGCTAGGCCACTCCAGGACCTTGAAATGCTTCTTACGAAGCCACTCCTTCGTTGCCCGGGCGGTGTGTTTGGGATCATTGTCATGCTGAAAGACCCAGCCACGTTTCATCTTCAATGCCCTTGCTGATGGAAGGAGGTTTTCACTCAAAATCTCACGATACATGGCCCCATTCATTCTTTCCTTTACACGGATCAGTCGTCCTGGTCCCTTTGCAGAAAAACAGCCCCAAAGCATGATGTTTCCACCCCCATGCTTCACAGTAGGTATGGTGTTCTTTGGATGCAACTCAGCATTCTTTGTCCTCCAAACACGACGAGTTGAGTTTTTACCAAAAAGTTATATTTTGGTTTCATCTGACCATATGACATTCTCCAAATCTTCTTCTGGATCATCCAAATGCTCTCTAGCAAACTTCAGACGTGCCTGGACATGTACTGGGGACACGTCTGGCACTGCAGGATTTGAGTCCCTGGCAGTCCCTGGAGTCCCTGGCAGCGTATTGTATTACTGATGGTACGCTTTGTTACTTTGGTCCCAGCTCTCTGCAGGTCATTCACTAGGTCCCCCCGTGTGGTTCTGGGATTTTTGCCCCCCTTCTTGTGATCATTTTGACCCCACGGGGTGAGATCTTGCGTGGAGCCCCAGATCGAGGGAAATTATCTGTGGTCTTTGTATGTCTTCCATTTCCTAATAATTGCTCCCACAGTTGATTTCTTCAAACCAAGCTGCTTACCTGTTGCAGATTCAGTCTTCCCAGGCTGGTGCAGGTCTACAATTTTGCTTCTGGTGTCCTTTGACAGCTCTTTGTTCTTGGCCATAGTGGAGATTGGAGTGTGATTGTTTGAGGTTGTGGAC
Organism: Oncorhynchus masou masou; assembly: GCF_036934945.1. NCBI lineage: Eukaryota > Metazoa > Chordata > Actinopteri > Salmoniformes > Salmonidae > Oncorhynchus > Oncorhynchus masou. The sequence continues at coordinate 474,820 of NW_027016545.1, read as the reverse complement.
AGGTGTCTTTTATACTGATAACAAGTTCAAACAGGTGCCATTAATACAGGTAACGAGTGGAGGACAGAAGAGCCTCTTAAAGAATACCTACAGGTCTGTGAGAGCCATAAATCTTACTTGTTTGTAGGTGACCAAATACTTATTTTCCACCATAATTTGCAAATAAATTCATAAAAAAATCCTACAATGTGATTTTCTGGATTTTCTTTCCTAATTTTGTCTGTCATGGTTGAAGTGTACCTATGATGAAAATTACAGGCCTCATCTTTTTAAGTGGGAGAACTTGCACAATTGGTGGCTGACTAAATATTTTTTTTGCCCCACTGTATATTGTAAAAAAAAAAAATATATATATATATCCCGATATGTAACTGTATCTTTTTATTTTTTTCCCCCATCACTAATGCTAGCTCCCTGCCAGGTTTACCTTGTATAGATACCGCCGTGGAGAAGGGGAGAATACACGAGTCCTATGAAGCTGGTGGATTAGAGTCTTATTGGGCCTGTGCTTTAATGGCTGTCGGAGGGAGAGCTGTGCTAATGATGCAGTAAGCCCCAGTATGGAGCTGCGTGACAGGGCTCGCTGCTGCGTTGTGTGGTGTCATGCTCTGAGAGGCCTGTGCTGCTGTTGTTCTGACACCACCACACTGTTAATTAGCCCGGACCGCCAAGCCTGGCAGGGCCAGCAGGATCACAGCGGGGCAGCGGGGGCACAGGACAGTGTGTGTGTGTGTGTGTGATGTATGCATGCAACCATGCATACATACATAATACACGGAGTATACCAAACATTAGGAACACCTTCCTAATATTGAGCTGCATCCCCCTTTGCCCTCAGAACAGCTTCAATTCATCGGGGCGTAGACTATACAAGGTATTAAAAGCTTTTCACAGGGATGCTGGCCCATGTTGACTCCAATGCTTGGAGTCAATCCAGCCAAGTTGGCTGGATGTCCTTTAGGTGCTGAACCATTCTTGATACACACAGAAAACGGTCAAAAACACAGCAGTGTTGCAGTTCTTGACACAAAACGGTGTGCCTGGCACCTACTGCCATACCCAGTTCAAAGGCACTTCCATATTTTTGTCTTGGCCATTCACCCTCTGAATGGCAGACATACACAATCCATGCCTCAATTGTCTCAAGGCTTAAAAATCCTTCTTTAACCTGTTTCCTCCCCCTTTATCTACACTGACTGAAGTGGTGACATCAATAAGGGATCATAGCTTTCGTTTGGATTCACCTGGTTTCCCTTTTTTAATATGAGTGTGACCAAAGCGTGTGTGTGGTTAGGGTTGTCATGATACCAGATTTTCCATCGCAAAAAAAGAAAACACGGAGCAGACTGAACTCGATGGTCCTTGAAAAAATGACTGATATATATATATTTTTTCAACATTATGATCCCCCAAAAACAGGTCTGCTTCATGTTTTGTTTCCTTAACATGGGAATTCGGATGAATTGCGATATTAGCATCATGACAACCCTAGTGTATGTGAAGGGGGGGTTAAATACCTCGGAATGTTATTGTTTGTGTGAGGGAGATTACAGTAAACATGCTCTTTTAATCACACCAGGGGCTTACAGAGTGTGTTTGTGATGACAGCAAATGTGTTACTGTGAATATGTCTGTGATCGAAGTACACTGTGTGTCTGTGTGTAATGCTGACACTGTGATGGGGGATTATAATAGACATACATATTAAAATGTGTATAGGGTGGGTAGTGATTACACAATTGTTTGCATGCTTGTGTATATGTGTGTGTGTGTGTGTGTGTGTGTGTGTGTGTGTGTGTGTGTGTGTGTGTGTGTCCTCTGTGATTCTTTTGGACGGCCCCGGACAGAGTTTGCCCAGGATTAATTGGCCTCCTTTGAGGAATAAAATCCCGGCCTGTCAATGGCCACTAATCCCACTCCCTTAGGAAGGCCAGGGAAATAAATCTGATGGCCTTTTATCCTCCCCTCCTTCATCACACAGATTACTGGGCTCCTTCTCTGGCAGCGAGAAGCACCCAGTCATATCTGGCAGACACACACACGTGCACACACACAGACATGTGCGCGCATGCAAGCACGCACACTCCCTAGTCCCATGTCATTTAACGTCTGAGGCTGGCTTTAGTGTTTCTGCCCGTCTGTTTGAGTATTGCATTGTGTTTGGGTGGAAACTGGAGGAGCCAGAGCCATGGCGACTCTCACACTCTCCGTAATGGCCGTTGCTATGACTGAGAGCCATTCTGCAATATGCATGCGCAAAGCAGGCAGAGTGAGAGTGGAAGTGCTGCTGAAAAGACCCAGCAGTCTGCTCTCTGAAAGGTGAATGGGCTAATCCATGTTGATTCAAAATGTCTGCCATCTGTTGGTTCTCGGCTGAATGTCAGATGGAGTACTCACATAGGGTTTGTGGGGGGGGGGGTTGTTTGTGTGTGTGTGTGTGTGCATGCACAGCTCCAGATCTCAGCCTAATGGTGGTGTAGTGGAGGGCTGTCTACAAAGCTAGTGTGTGTGCGCAGCTTGTGTGCCTAAGCTCAGCTGCGGTGTGCACAGTGATGCACAACCTGCTTTATCTCAGCTGGTCTGTGTAGTTGTGTGTGTGTGTGTGTGTGTGTGTGTGTGTGTGTGTGAGTGAGTGTGCACGCACGTGTACATTGTATCTATATGTGTGCCTTCTCTCAGTTGAGCTGTGCAGTTGTGTCTGATCTTCTGGGATACACTGTGTCTGTGTGACACTGTATATGTCACCTCAGCTGTGTGGCCACACAGTGCTGGACTCCCTCTGATTCAGTTGTCAGCTCTAATTTGTAAAGGTTCCTTTAACTGTGGCCCCATGATGCCGCCAGAGTCGCACACTGTTTGCATAAAGATCAAGATGACACTCCAAAAACTCTGCATCGCATTGCCTTTCATCCATACCAAATACCAATGCCCTCAGGAAAAGTCGAGCCGCATCGAAAAGAACTGTGTATCCCGTCTTGCCTATAAAGCTTCTTTGTTATTTTTGTTTCTTGTGCGTGATCGCGGTCAGAAGAGAATGGTCTCGTTGGACTGTTTATCTTTATCTGACCTGTGTTTAGTCCAATTTGTAAGTCGCTCTGGATAAGAGCGTCTGCTAAATGACTTAAATGTAAATGTAAATGTTTTACACTATAATCTACTATTTAATTGGCATCATGGTTGATATGCGTTCAACACCATCGTGCCCACAAAGCTCATCACTAAGCTAAGGACCGTGGGACTAAACACCTCCCTCTGCAACTGGATCCTGCATTTCTTGGCGGGCCGACCCTAGGTGGTAAGAATAGGCAACAACACATCTGCCACACTTATCCTCAACACGGGGGCCCATCAGGGATGTGTGCTCAGTCCCCTCCTGTACTCCCTATTCACCCACTACTGGGTGGCCAAGCACGACTCCAACACCATCATTAAGTTTGTTGACGACATAACGGTGGTAGGCCTGACCACCGACAACAATGAGACAGCCTATAGGGAGGAGGTCAGAGACCTGGCAGTGTGGTGCAAGGACAACAACCTCTCCCTCAACATGAGCAAGACAAAGCAGATGATTGTGGACTACAGGAAAAGGAGGGCCGCACACGCCCCCCATTCAGATCGACGGGGCTGTAGTGGAGCGGATCGAGAGCTTCAAATTCAACACACTATCATGGTCCAAACACACCAAGAAAGTAGTGAAGAGGGCACGACAATACCTTTTCCCCCTCAGGAGATTGAAAAGATTTGGCATGGGTCCCCAGATTCTCAAAAAGTTCTACAGCTGCACCATCGAGAGCACATGCTCTGGTTGCATCACTGCCTGGTATGGCAACTGCTCTGCCTCGGACCGCAAGGCACTACAGAGGGTAGTGCGAACGGCCCAGTACATCACTGGGGCCAAGCTTCCTGCCACCCAGGACCTATATACTAGGTGGTGTCAGAGGAAGGCCCAAAGAATTGTCAAAGACTCCAGTCACTGAAGTCATAGACTGTTTTCTCTGCTACTGCACGGCAAGCGGTACCGCAGCGACAGGTCTAGGTCCAAAAGGCTCCTTAACAGCTTCTACCCCCAAAACATAAGACTGCTGAACAATTTGTTTTTACACTGCTGCTACTCGCTGTTTGTCTATCCATAGTCACTTTACCCATACCTACATGTACAAATTACCTTGACTAACCTGTACCCCCGCACATTGACTCTGTACCCGTACCCCGTGCACATAGTCGCATTATAGTTATTTTGTGTTACTTCTCGTATTAAATGTTTTACTTTAGTTAGTAATTATTTTCTTAACTCTATTTTCCTAAAACTGCATTGTTGCAAGTAAGCATTTCACATTAAGGTCTACAATCATGGCCAAAAGTTTTGAGAATGGCACAAATATACATTTTCACAAAGACTGCTTCCTCAATTTTTCTGATGGCAATTTCGATATACTCCAGAATGTTATGAAGAGTGATCAGATGAATTGCAATTAATTGCAAAGTCCATCTTTGCCATGCAAATGAACTGAATCCCCCAAAATCAATTCCACTGCATTTCAGCCCTGCCACAAAAGGACCAGCTGTCATCATGTCAGTGATTCTCTCAAGATTACCTTTAAAATGGTAAAAGATACATGTATGTTTGAGGAATTTTAATTATGATATTTCTGTTGTTTGAATTTGGCGCTCTGCACTTTCACTGGCTGTTGTCATATCAATCCCGTTAACTTCTTAGGGCTGCAATCCCGTTAACACAGGTGTGAGTGTTGACGATGACAAGGCTGGAGATCACTCTGTCATGCTGATTGAGTTCAAATAACAGACTGAAAGCTTCAAAAGGAGGGTGGTGCTTGGAGTCATTGTTCTTCCTCTGTCAACCATGGTTGCCTGCAAGGAAACATGTGCCGTCGTCATCATGCTTTGCACAAAAAGGGCTTCACAGGCAAGGATATTGCTGCAAGTAAGATTGCACCTAAATCGGATCATCAAGAACTTCAAGAAGAGCGGTTCAATTGTTGTGAAGAAGGCTTCAGGGCACCCAAGAAAGTACAGCAGGCGCCAGGACTGTCTCCTAAAGTTGATTCAGCTGCGGGATCGGGGCATCACCAGTACAGAGCTTGCTCAGGAATGGCAGCAGGCAGGTGTGAGTGCATCTGCATACACAGTGAGGCGAAGACTTTTGGAGGATGGTGTCAAAAAGGGCAGCAAAGAAGCCACTTCTCTCCAGGAAAAATATTCTGCAAAAGGTACAGGGATTGGACTGCTGAGGACTGGGGTAAAGTCATTTTCTCTGATGAGTCCCCTTTCCGATTGTTTGGGGCATCTGGAAAAAAGCTAGTCCGGAGAAGACAAGGTGAGCGCTACCATCAGTCCTTTGTCATGCATCCTGAGACCATTCATTTGTGGGGTTGCTTCTCAGCCAAGGGAGTGGGCCCACTCACAATTTTTCCTAAGAACACAGCCATGAATAAAGAATGGTACCAACACATCCTCCGAGAGCATCTTCTCCCAACCATCCAGGAACAGTTTGGTGACGAACAATGCCTTTTCCAGCATGATGGCGCACCTTGCCATAAGGCAAAAGTGATAACTAAGTGGCTCGGGGAACAAAACATCAATATGTTTGGGTCCATGGCCAGGAAACTCCCCAGACCTTAATCCCATTGAAAACCTTTGGTCAATCCTCAAGAGGTGGGTGGACAAACAAAAACCCACAAATTCTGACAAACTCCAAGCATTGATTATACAAGAATGGGCTGCCATCAGTCAGAATGTGGCACAGAAGTTAATTGACAGCATGCCAGGGAGGTTTGCAGAGGTCTTGAAAAAGTAGGTTCAACACGGCAAATATTGACTCTTTGCATCAACTTCATGTAATTGTCAATAAAAGCCTTTGACACTTATGAAATGCTTGTAATTATACTTCAGTATTCCATAGTAACATCTGACAAAAAATATGTAAAGACACTGAAGCAGCAAACTTTGTGAAAATTAATATTTGTGTCATTCTCAACTTTTTGCCACGACTACACCTGTTGTATTTGGCGCATGTGACAAACAAAATGGGATTTGATTTGATAGAGGTAGTGAGTGTGCTTAAAATAGAGAGTGCTCACCCCTGACCTCCCACTGGCCAAAGGCCTCCTGCCTTCTGTAGCCCTGTAATCACAGTCACCTGTTGTATTCGGCGCATGTAATAAGTGCGGCCCTGAGTTTTCTCAGGTCAGCTCACATGGTCAGAAAAACTCCTGGCCATATGTAATATGGGTAGAGGGATATTCTGCAGTATAGAAAAATAGAAATCTTTTACATTCCAGTGTCTCGGAATAGGTGTTGGAGGTCAAATCTGAAAACCTAGGGGTCAAATTGGGACATGTGAGCATAGATTGCAGTGTACATCGCCGAGTCCGTGGTCGAGTGCTAATGCTCCAGGCTTAAAGGCATATACTGCTCTCCTCACCATAGACTGGGGTTCAATCCCTGCTCCAACCTTCCAATATATTTCTCCCACCTGCCTGTACCTCAATCCTTCCACTGCTAAAATGATTGCAGTCGAACGATTGCAATCATCCTTTATTGAGATTGACATTTTGCTGCATAGTTTATCTTCTGAATTGGTTATCTGCCATATTTCTGTGACCTTTTTTAGAGTGATAATCTCCTCTTTCTCTCTCCCCCACAGAGAGGTGTCGGTGCCGTCCATCATCATCCTCAACACGTCTAATGAGCAGTACTTCCTGCCCAGCGAGCCCGTGGAGACCCTGGAGCAGCTGGTTCACTTCATCAACAGTGTTCTAGACGGCTCCGCTCAGGTCCATAACTCCACTCTTCTCTGACTCCCCTCCGCCATTTTGGCTACAGCTGGTTTTCTTTTCCCTTCCCCTATTTATTTGACCATTCTGCAACAAAAAGCTCAAATTGTTTGTGCAGCTGTCCAGGGTTTGTTTAGTCTTTATTTATCCAGGGAATTCCAATGAGACTGGATGGACACTTTGGCAATATCCTTTATTGAGATTGACATTTATGTTGCATTGTTTTTCTTCTATGTAGCCTTTCTGCCATTACTCGGGCTCCTAAATATTTATTTACAGTGTCAGTATTTGGCATATAATATATTCCAGTATCAGTATTTGGCATTATAATATACTATACTCAATGATTTATATGTACACTAGATGACATATGGGGGGCCCTGTGTTGAAGCCACCATGCCTCCATCTTGGCACCCCCCCTACCGTTGTAAAATAATGAATAATAATTGTTTGGAAGCTATAGAAATGCATTTTATACATTTTTTTCCCCTATTCATTCTATTAGAGACACCTTAATGCATACTTTTAAATTATATTCTGTGAGCTAAACATACATGTAAAAAATGTTTTAATTCCTTAAAGTATAATATTTAGAGAGAACTTCTATAACTATCCCCACTACAACAACCAAATACATAAAGACATGTAATTTTGTCGTTGAAACATGTAATTTAAATACTATAGGTTTCCATTAATTCCTATGGAGGACTGCTCCTACTGGGTTGTGCCGATATGGCCAACCGATGGCTTTAAAGCCTCTCAATGGCCAATACATAGGATCAGCAATCAGGGGTTTCTATACATCATTGAATCCACTAAATGGCAGCTGGAAAAAGTGACATCCTTTCCCCCTCTTGTTTATTATAAATTCACAGATTAATTCAACTGTAATCCAAACACACCGGAAGTCCTTCTCTTTCCCAGAGCGTTCAGCGGGTTTTTTTTCGCCTGGCAAAACAAACCAAAACCCCACCAAGTAAACAGCAGTGGAGAGTAAGAACCCTGTTCTGTTCCCCAGGCTCGTGCCAGCCCAGCCAGCTCACCTCATGGCTGCTATGCTGTCAAAGACTCTAATGAGGAAGCGCTGGCAGGCGGATCTCTCTCTCTCACTCACATTCCAGTCTCCACAGTGCTCCACTCTAACACCACATCCTCTGTCTGTGTGTTTCCCCTCAGGCCCAGGGAGGAGACGGCATGTTCCAGAGGGTCAAACGAGTGGCCTTCGATGCCAAGTCCACCATTATGGTGAGTGGCTGGGCACAATCAGCATTAGGCAAATAGCAGGGGGAAATGGGAAAACAGGATGATTGAGGGAGGATAAATTAGCCATGTATGCAGCATAGGTTAAATGTATGCTGTCGTGATGTCTCCATCAAAACAATTAAGAAAAAACAACATTTGGTTGCCGTTTTTCATTTGAATAATATTTATCATTATATTTTCTGAATAACAAGTAGAATATGGAGGGAAATAGCCCTCTGTACAATAACCTGTGTAGCTAGCTACAGTATGTGTTAGTGATGCACCGATATTACATTTTTATCCAATATTTTCCTTGCCAAAAAACCTGATGCCGATAACCAATATCTACAATTTTAGCGGCCTTTTAAGCATTCTAGTACAGTTAAATAGTTAACACACACAAATGGACGCACATGGACACACAAAACCTATTTCTTTCACTTACTTGCTGTGCTGTTTCGCTGTTCAGTCGTTTCATTCTCAACCAGGATTTCTATGGGATTTCTATGGAACGCCGTTTGGGTATTTGCATGTATTTGCTATTTGACATGTCAAATAACACATCTGTTTCAGTAGCTGTAGTTAGCTAGCTAACTATATACTTGGTGTCATCTAAAATAACCCTAATTCATAAGACTGCTCTTATTTGATTAATGGTGGGCGAACGCATCTATGTGAAGCTAGCCACAATAAGGATTAGCCACAATAGTGGACTTTGCGGTTAGCCTTCAAAATGAAAGTATGGCATATTCTACTATTTGTATTCATTTGCATTACTGTCAATGACGTTCTTTTATTTTTAAGGCAAACTGCAAATTCCACTATTGTGACTAATCCTTATTGTGGATAGCTTCACAACACATAACCCGGTGTGGTCGAGCGTCACTAGCCAGATTATAACGTTAGCTTTGGACAACAGGGATAAGTTGCTGACTAGCTAGTTATTTTCATGAACTGAAGTTCAATTTCAATAGGCGAACAACAAGTGGCAAGCTAGCTAATACTTACTCACAAGGATTCCTAAATCATTGTTAAGAATAATGAAAATGGCTGCAGGTTCTTCTTGTCATTGTTTTCAGGCTGGTTGTATTGATGCTAGCTAGGTTCCAAGCTAAAGCTAGCTACCCCAGAAGATGCGGTCAAATAAATTATGCTTTATTACCGACGCGATATTGTAAACACATCGTTCGTGGCCGAGGTTGACTTTTTTGTACAGCGTTGACAGTGGTACTGTATCTTTTTTGACACACAAAGACCAAAACGGCATTCCATCGTATGTATGTGGTGACGTTAATAGCAGTGACGCTATTACTGTGTAACTCCGGTAGGGCAACGTCTGAAAAATAGCGCACTTGGTAATGTGTACCGGTGCTCGACCAGTTGGCGAAAGCCAACATCACCCACGACAAAGAACGGTTGATTGTCAAGGGCAATGAATTCCATTATCTTGGCTTTAATGGATTCCGCCTTTGATTTGTCTCGCTGAAATGTTGTTACTCTTTCAAATGACTGCTGACTTGTTGACTGCTCGATCCACACATTATACATTGTGGGCTAGTTTAGGAATGCTGTGTTGCACGTATAGCAACATTTTACGTGCCGTCATTATTCAAATCAAATGTAATTTGTCACATACACATGGTTAGCAGATGTTAATGCGAGTGTAGCGAAATGCTTGCATTACGTCATGTACCTTTGTTATATAGATAGGTATGCACGTCAGCGTTGACATCGGTTAAACTAGACTTGGGCCGATACCAATGTTGGCATTTTTAGCTAATATCGGTCGATTCCAATATGTTCACCGATATATCGTGCATCCCTAGTATGTGTCTTAATGCCCACTATTATTCCCCTGATAGTTACCAGTATGACAAGGAGATGACTCGTCAATAGAAGAGGAGTGGTGTATTGAAAAAGGAAGTTGCAACCGTGACAGAGAGAAAAGATGACAGAAAGAGAGGGAAGGGAATGAGGAAGGATAGAGAATAAATCTTTCTTTGAACTGTTGGAGCTGTTCTTATAGTACAATTAGACACTACACTACCACTTTCACACTCCATCCCCAGGTGACAGAACCAACTGGGTCAGGTGTTGTGCTCTGTCAGGAAGTTTTGTTAAGTGTTGATTGTGCACAGGTGTGGGTAATCAGTCAGTGTGGCAGCTTGCATAGCCGTGAGGCTGCTGCAGTTTGAGGGCCATTTGGGCCTTTGGTTTGAATAGTTATTTTTTGGGCATGCCTTTTTGTAGTTTCCTTGTTTGTGTTTAGATTTTTTTTGTCACCACTTTGAACATCCATAACTTGTTTGAGCTGGCCGACAAAGGAATCAAGACTGAGCTAGCCCTGGACCCAAGTAAGGTTGCTGTCTCCTGGGCAGATGCATACATCACGGTCCGCACACATCAAATCAGGTTATAGCTAGGCCTAGCACCCCTAGACTTAGCGAGTGTAGTAAAGTCAGTAGGTTAGCTAGTTGATTGTGATATGAATGAAAATGGGATGTAGTAGCGTAATGCTATTCAGAAAGTAGACTATACCCGAACCAAGAATAAACCTTAAAGGTGCCCTGAAATGGAAAAGAAAATGATAGATTAGATTGAGAAAAATGCTAATATAGCAAAAAATATAAATTGATGAAAAATTGTCACGGGGGGGGGGGGGAATCATTGCTTTTTTTTTTGCCTAAAATTACCATTTTGAAATGTTGTATAGAAGTTTCACAGTTGTTGTTTTTTTGTGTGAAGTTCAAGCATGCCTCACTAAAATCTGTAATGGGAAAGAAGGATGCCATTATTTTTTATTGTGAAGCACTCAGTTGTTTCTTTTGAGTAGTGCCCCTGCTAGCCTTGGTCACTCACAGTGAACAAGATGAGCAAGCAGCCATCACCTTGCCCTCTGAGTGCACACAAACACACATCACTGCAAGGAAGCAACGGTCCGCATTAGACCCAATGACTCATGATGCTGCGTGAGTTAGCATAGCACATCCATCTTTAGCATTACACACGCCTGGCAATTACCATCCCTCTTCTTCCCCTGGCGTTGTCGGCAGGATTTCTCTTCCTTTCCTTCCTGGATGACAGCAGCCTTTGACCGAATGTCTTGCCTCTCGGCACATTGTCTCCCCTGCTACCCGCTCTATTAAGGCCCAATGATTCACTGCCACTCATCCATATTTTAGAGGAAGACATTGTGCGTCACTGGAGTAGTGCCCTGAGCTCATCTGTGCCCATAGGTGAGGCTAATTTAGGTTGGTTTATAAGGGAATGCTGAGCAAAGAGGGCAAATTATACAGAGTCATATTTGAGGTTCCTGGGGTTGTGTGTGTGACTGTGAGGGCCGTTTAGCTTGGTTTAGAAGGGAAAACTGAGCCAGGCAAGCGTAAAAAGTGCATGTTAGGTAATGATATGTTTGGCATTGAATATTTGTTTATGTTTTGGGCTTATAGAGGGCATTGTTAGGATCTAATTATCAGAGTAAAAAACTCAACGGATGCTATGAAAGCTTAACCAAGTTTAATTCTTCCCAGAGGATCAATACAGCAGAATTAGACAAAACATGTTTCCACCACAAGTATATGTACTCCAATTTAGGCACTCCTCCTTCACTCCAATCCTTACATCTTTTATGGTTCGACAGGAAGACGAAGTGATGGGGTAATAAACCGTCCCTTCTCCCTTAAGGTGATCTGACCTGACCTCAAACCCTTTGATGTCTAACCCAAAGATCTCCACCCATTGCAATCATGTGACTGCCTCCCGGTTACCCAGCACATTCCAAAGCCATCTGGCTCTTACAGATAACAATTAACTTCTGATGAAAAAAACATTCTATCACCCCTCAGATACCATAGTCTTACTTCTGATGTATCATGTCTCTAGGATAGCAATGTTCCAAGTTTAACCCAGAATCCAACAGCATAAATATATTTTACTCTTTCCACTGTTCCACCCTACCTTCTGTCCACCACTGCCAAACCTCCTCTCTCTTTCTCTCTCTATCAATCTCTCCATCTCTGCCAATCTCTTCTTCTTTTCCCCCAATCACCCCTCCCTCCTCTCAGTCTGTGTTTCGCAGCTCCCCAGTGCTAGGCTGTTTCCTGTTTGGTCTGCCACTGGGCGTGATCAGCCTGATGTGCTATGGCATCTGCACAGCCGAGTCAGACGATGGCCAGGAGGACATGGAGCTCATGAAGAGGGACGATGAGGAGGAGGAGGACGACGAGGAGGACGAGCCTCGACAGGCCCCCGGGGAGCTGGAGGGCCCCGAGGAGGATGGAGAGAATGAGGAAGAGGAGGAGCAGGAAAAGAACCCGGACGACAAGAAAGCAGATTAATGCCAAGGGTAGTGGAGGCGGAGAAACAGGCCTAGTGACATACACGGAACTCAGACACATATCAACAATGTGTTGTTTTATATATTTTTCATCTTTATCATCCTCCTCCCCCCTGCCCAACTGTTTTATTTTCGCAGACTGTTTTTTTTATTGCTATTGTATCTTATTAGTCAGTTAGGTCAGCCGCTAGGCAACGCACTAAAAAAAATCATGTCCTTTATTAAATTAGCCTTTTGGAAATGGAATTACAAAGATTAGTCATTGATAAGTGTTGCAGAGAAGAAAGGAAGGAAATAAGCCACATTTTAGCTAAATGTATTATTATAATTTCTTATACAACCACTACACAGAGTCATTCCATACTTTGAATCAGGTAGCATTTGTGTAAGATAAAAAGGTGACCCATTTTTCCTGTGTCCAATGGCACTGAAATATTTGATATTGATTTATACACTATGTTCTGTTGGAACTTAGAATTCCCAAAGCCCCCCCCCCCCGCTGAATGTTGCAATTCACCCATAGTCGACTGCAGAGGAAGTGCCCTTGAAGGAAAATTTGCCATAAAATGAATACTCATGCTTTTCAAATGGAATCTCACGTTTGTAACTCCAGACACTTATTCATAGAACAGTGTACAACAGTGGAAATGATGCAAACAATCACAGAGCCCACAATCTGGATAATGTAAGGTTGGAAGGGATGTCTGGCTTATTTACCCTGCTGTAGTTTTAAATAGACACACTGTACAGTAAGTTGTTTTTTCTCTATTTTAGATGGCCAATGGATCATGTAATGGGAGACAGGCTTAATGACATCACTATGGGTTGTGCATCTGAAATGGCACCCTATTCCATATATAGTGCACTACTTTTGACCAGCCTGGCCAAAAGTAGTGCACTATATAGGGAATAGGGTGCCATTTCAGATGCAAACATGGAATGGTTAAACACTTGAAGACAATGGCTGATCAGATCCAAAATGGTGGCTCTTTGCTCTCCTCTGAAAGATCTTCACCACCTGTTGTCCATCACTAGTTCTGGTAGGCTATGTTTCTGGGAAGGAAATGGTATCAGATTGCATACAAATGCACTGAGATTACAATACAATTCAGTGTGAGTTTACTCAATGCACTGACAAAATCCTGTTGGGAGTTTTTACAGTACTTAATGACAGTACATTGCAATAAAAGGGTCATGTGGCGTTTAAAGGGGTACACTGTCGTTTATATTCTTAGTCCTACATAAGCATTGCATGACAAACAATGTATATGATATGACCTACGGTTGATGAACAATGCCAGATCAACTACTACAACGGTTTATCTTATGGATACATGGCATACTGATGTTAATGAAATGTTAGATCAAGGTCATATAAGTATTACGAAAAACATGATCTCCAGCCCTCTCGTTAAGTTACCCAGTGAAACTATTATATTACATAACAATTGTTACGTTTCTGTTCAATTTTTTTCTTTAGCGGATTTCATAGACGTGTTGATAGTTTAGAAACAAAACCGACACGTGCGCGACTATAGGGCAAAACAGATTGTGTTAGATTGATGACAAAATGTTATATATTTAGTCTCCAATGTTTATCGAAAACAATACATTTGCACAATGAGCACTTATCTCAAATAGATCATTACAGTTGTTAGTTGGCTAGCAAATTTGAGCCATATTAGCATAGACATGACTTCAGTCTAAGCACCTCAAAAACAAGACATGGTATCAAGAACAAGATAAAACTATCTACCTACGATTCCCCACATGGTAGATTCTTGTCATTGTTGCTAGCTATCTGGCCATCCAGAATTACACAACACACTGCCCCATTGAAGCGCGCGCATCGTTTTCGTGACGTCAGCTAAAACACCTATTGTGCTTGTGTGTAGCGTTTAGTTGACAAAATTAGGCACCCGAACCCAAGTACTAATCTTGGTTTTCAGAAGACAACTGTGAAACTGCACTATGGAAACCAACATGCCCTTGCCTTGCATTCTGGTCATTGTAGTTGCCTACCATTCTCTGCCAAACTTTGCTCATTGGGTTTGAATTGAGATTGTCACACTTTATTACTGGTTTGAAATAAAGATTGTCCTCTTTTTCTTGTTGACTTGACGCCTGTTTGTTCTTCACTGAAACACTGTTACGTATACTTCAGAGGAGGCTGGTGGGGGAGCCATAGGAGGACGGGCTCATTGTAATGGCTGGAATGGAATAAATGGAACAATCAAACGTGGTTTCCAAATGTTTGATGTGTTTGATAACTTTACATTTATTCCATTCCAGCTATTACAATGAGCCTGCCCTCCTACACATGTAATACTCTCCCTCCATCTCCCTCTCATTCAATCTCCCTATATATTTTTTATATCCACCTTCCACACTTATTTTCCCTGTTCTTTGCTATTATAATGTAATTCTAGGTAGACACATCTACTCAATTATTGCTGATATAATCAACTTTGGGAGATCTACGTCTGGCAGAGGCTAATTGCATTACTTTCAATGCAAAACTAATTTATTTCCTTTCCCGAGGGAACAACAATGTACAAAAGTCAAACTCCCAAGACTTGACTCCAGAAAATGAAAAGGCACCTCATACATTCAACAGGAAAACATGTAAAGCCCCCATGCAAAAGGAGTTGGAAATATAAAACTCAAAATACATTGCATTTTCCCCTCAGATGAGTGCGGTTTGTTTTTCCAGGTCTGATTTAAAGGAGAAGACAACATTTTCCTTTGGGTTGTCATTAGATGGATGAATTACGACCAGAATGGGAGATAATAACCACTAGAATCAGTGCCATTGTGTGTTGCTCATGAAAAAAGTAATTCATCGCTCAATTACCTCGCCCTATAGCGAGAACGCGTTTCATTGTGTGTTAAATGAAGGAGGCGAGCTCGCTGTCTCTAACTACCCTTGCAAAGACTTTCACAAAACCGACAATCTAAATCACTGGACAAGGGTGATTACGTTTCGGCGTCAGTTTCTTACATATGCTGCATGTTTAAATAGCAAACAAATAAGGCCGGACAAAGTTGATTTACTGTTTAACGGATGCCCCGCCTCACTTTTCTCCACACCCCGAAAAAAAAATCAGGTGTTATTTTTGGGCCAATACATGCGGCTCTTTGTTTATAATGCACTGTCTGCTCTCCCTTGAAGCTTTCCAAAGCTGACGCCCAAGAGACCAAACAGCCTCACACAGAACCCAAACCGGCTGCGCGCTTGCGCAATCGTGCATAAATGAATTTTGCCCAACTTTGCTCCAACATTGAGTTGTTATGTTACCTGAAATGCACAAGAACCTCTACTCCGACAATTAATCCACACATAAAACAGCCACCCGAATCGTTTCTAGTCATCTCTCCTCCCAGGCTTTTTCATCTTTGAATTTATATGGTGATCCATCTAAACTTTCAATTTATTACCACACAACCGGCAACAAAGTTCCTCTTTCAATCATCCACGTGGGTATAAACAATGAGGAGATGGCAGTGGGTACCTGCTTCTATAAACCAATGAGATGGGAGAGGCAGGACGTTCAGCGCGATCTGCGTCAGAAATAGGAATGAGTTCTATTTTAGCCCTTGGCAAAGCAGACGCTCGTTGGCGCGCGCGAGCAGTATGGTTGCAATATTTGAATAACATGGATTTCTAAATTTATTTTGCGACGCTCGCGCACGCGACGTGTCCGTTCTGGCCAGCATGTCAGTTTGGACAGTGAAACACGCTGGTGGCTGAAGCCGGCGCAAATTCCTACTATTTATGTGTCGAGGTTAAACGTGGGACGTCCCTCATTATAAACAAACAGTCGGTAAAATGTATGGTTATTGCATCATTTTCTGATATATTTGAAGCGATTCATAGACGAAACAAACATCTGGACTGGCCAGAGATTAGGGCATTCATCAGCAAAGACGCAGTGTAAACTGATAGTATTTTGGACAACCAAATTTGAGTCAAAATGATTGATGAAATCGAAGTGTGTCGGCTGTATGGTGATTTGCGATTCCTAACTTACATTTGACCGGTATTAACAGTAGTAATAGGCCAACCGATAACACCATGACGGAATGCGTTTGAAGTGATGATGCACCGCCGAGAACAGCTAGCTTGTACAGCAAAGTGACTGGGATCGAATTGAGTCAGCTTGCTCTATACAGATTGATGCTTCTAATATGCATGTTATAAACATATTTTTTTTGTGATGAAAGGTTATACTCTATGGCTGGATTTATGTATTTTTTCACACTGCTACATTAATTCGGCAGACCTAACTTGATTGACCCTCTTTCGACAAGGCTTACTAGTGTATGAGAGGCCTAATCGTATTTGTATGAATATTTTGTTAATGCCTAGTCTATAGAGATGCATTCAGGTAATAAACTCATGCATAATTTTAATTTGATTACAATTATTTATTGTTCATCATTCTTGAATTTGTTAGACTATACAATTTATTAGATTAATGAACTGATAATACATTTATACATGACTTTTTTAACATGATATAATATTGCATTCTATTATACATCCTGTGTGAATAATGTTCATTGATGTTAATTTGTGTATTAATAATAATAATCTGAAAATCATTCTGAAATTGAATATTTTGCCTATTGTTCATGTCCATATAGCTTAGAACAAGGTGGTAAAGTTGTTATTCCTTATCCACCTTATTATTTTTATTTTATTGCTCGCTCACCTTACTTTTCTGGGGGGGAAATCCACTAAACAGTGAATAAATTTTGTCTGGCCTAATGGTAGAATACATTCTGTAGCAATTACTTTTAGTCTCATTCACAGACCCATTTAACAGTTTGAGGTCAGCATGATGTTTAAAGTGACAAATATATTGACATAATATTTGCCAGTTAATAACAATGGTTGATATACACTGGGTATACAAAACATTAAGAAAATCCACTTCAATCAGCATTAAATCCACTTCAATCAGTGTAGATGAAGGTGAGGAGGCAGGCTAAAGAAGGATTTTTAAGCCTTGAGACAATTGAGACATGGATTGTGTGTGTGTGCCATTCAGAGGGTAAATGGGCAAGACAAAATATCTAAGTGCCTTTGAAAGGGGTATGGTAGTAGGTTCCAGGCGCCCCGGTTTGTGTCAAGAACTGCAACTTTGCTGGGTCTGTGAACATAATGGCACCGGAGGAGACGGCTGCTGTTTTACGGTCCCCTGACCAAGTGTGCTATTGTGTGTGTTATTTGTAACTTATTTTGTACATAATGTTTCTGCCATCGTTGGTTATGACCGAAAAGAGCTTCTAGATATCAGGACAGCGATTACTCACCGCGTACTAGAAGAAGATAACTTTTTCTGGGTACGAGTGGGACGCCAAGGATTTACTCCAGACACTCGACAAGGCCCTCGTCCCCGTCATTCGCAGGAGAAAGAGAAGGAGATATCGGGGACGTAGGTCTGGGTGCCTTGTAAGGATCCGACAGCGAGTGGGTAATCTGCCTTTACCATCGATCCTTTCCCACCCTGCACTGTGAATGTTTACACGGTGTGTTCAATAAAGACATGAAAACTTATAATTGTTTGTGTTATGAGTTTAAGCAAACTGTGTTTGTTAATTGTTGTGACCTAGATGAAGTACAGATCAAATGTTAGGACCAATTTATGAGGAACTCCGGGTATTTCCAAAGTATTCAAATACTTTTCCTTGCCACTGTACACTGTCGGCAGGATAGAACAGCAGCCTCTGGTAAGACAAAGGGTGGCGGTCTATTTGTAATTGTAAACAACAGCTGGTGCATGAAATCTAAGTAAGTCTCGAGGTTTTGCTCGCCTGAGTTAGAGAATCTCATGATAAGCTATAGACCACACTATTTACCAAGAGAGTTTTCATCTATATTCTTCGTAGCTATCTATTTACCACCAAAAACCAATGCTGGCACTAAGACAACACTCAATAAGTTGTATACCGCCATAAGCAAATAGGAAGACGTTCATCCAGAGGCAGCACTCCTAGTACCCAGGGACTTTAATGCAGGAAAACTTAATCCATTTTACTTAATTTCTATCAGCATGTTACATGTGCAACCAGAGGGAAACAAACTAGACCACCTTTACTCCACACACAGAGACACATACAAAGCGTTCCCTCACCCTCCATTTGGCAAATCTGACCATAATTCCTCTTGATTCCTACTTACAAGCAAAAACGAAAGCAGGAAGCACCAGTGACTCTGTAAATAAAAGGTGGTCAGATGAAGCAGCGGCTAAGCTACAGGACTGTTTTGCCAAATTGGAATATGGATTCTTCCGATAGTATTGAGGAGTACACCATATCAGTCACTGGTTTCATCAATAAGTGCATCAATGACATCGTCCCCACAGTGACTGTACATATGTACATACTCCAACCAGAATCCATGGATTTCAGGCAACATCCGCACTGAGGTAAAGGGTAGAGCTGCTGCTTTCAAGGAGCGGGACTCTAACCCGGAAGCTTATAAGAGATCCCGCTATGCCATCCGACAAACCATCAAACAGACAAAGCGTCAATTCAGGACTAAGATTGAATCATACGACACCGGCTCCAATGCTCGTCGGATGTGGCAGGACTCACAAACCATTACAGACTACAAAGGGAAGCACAGCCGCGAGCTGCCCGGTGTCACGAGCATACCAGACTAACAAAATTACTTTTATGCTCGCTTCGAGACAAGTAACACTGAAACATGCATGAGAGCATCCGCTGTTCCGGACGACTGTGTGATCATTCTCTCAGTAGCCGATGTGAGTAAGACCTTTAAACAGGTCAACATTCACAAGACCGCAGGGCCAGATGGATTACCAGGACATGTACTCTAAGCATGCGCTGACCAACTGGCAAGTGTCTTCACTGACATTTTCAACCTGTCCCTGTCTGAGTCTGTAATACCAACATGTTTCAGGCAGACCACCATAGTCCCTGTGCCCAAGAACACTAAGGTAACCTGCCTAAATGATTTCCGACCCATTGCACTCACGCCTGTAGCAAGCGCTTTGAAAGTCTGGCCATGGCTCACATCATTATCCCAGAAACCCAAGACCCACTCCAATTTGCATACCGCCCCAACAGATCCACAGATGATGCAATCTCTATTGCACTCCACCCACCCTTTCCCACGTGGACAAAAGGAACACCTATGTGAGAATCCTATTCATTGACTACAGCTCAGCGTTTAACACCCATAGTGCCTTCAAAGCTCATCACTAAGCTAAGGACCCTGGGACTAAACACCTCCCACTGCAACTGGATCCTGGACTTCCTGACGGGCCGCCCCCAGGTGGTAAGGGTAGGTAACAACATATCTGCCACACTGATCCTCAACAAGGGGGCCCCTCAGGGGTGCATGCTCAGTCCCCTCCTGTACTCCCTGTTCACTCATGACTAAGGCACAACTCCAACACCATCATTAAGTTTGCCGATGACACAACAGTGGTAGTCCTGATCACTGACAATGACGAGACAGCCTATAGGGAGAAGGTCAGAGACCTGGCAGTGTGGTGTCAGGACAACAAACTCTCCCTCAATGTGATCAAGACAAAGGAGATGTGTATTACAGGAAAAGGATGACCGAGCACGCCCCCATTCTCATTGACGGGGCTGTAGTGGAGCAGGTTGAGAGCTTCAAATTCCTTGGTGTCCACATCACCAACACATTATCATGGTCCAAGCACTCCAAGACAGTTGTGAAGAGTGCACGACAAAGCCTACTCCCCCTCAGGAGACTGAAAATATTTGGCATGGGTCCTCAGATCCTCGAAAAGTTATACAGCTGCACCATCGAGAGCATCCTGACTGGTTGTATCACCGCCTGGTATGGCAACTGCTTGGCCTTAGACCGCAAAGCACTACAGAGGGTAGTGTGTATGGCCCAGCCTCCTGTCATCCAGGACCTCTATACCAGATGGTGTCAGAGGAAGGCCCTAAATATTGTCAAAGAGTCCACCACCCTAGTCATATACTGTTCTCTCTGCTACAGCATGGCAAGCGGTACCAGAGCGCCAAGTCTAGGTCCAAAAGACTTCTTAACAGCTTCTACCCCCAAACCATAAGACCCCTGAACTGCTAATCAAATGGCTACCCAGACTATTTGCATTGCCCCGCCCCCCCCTTTACGCATCTGCTCCTCTCTGTTTATTATCTATGCATAGTCACTTGAACTCTGCCTACATGTACATATTACCTCAATTACCTCAACTAAACAGTGCCCCCACACATTGACTCTGTACCGGTACCCTCTGTATATAGCCTCTGTATATAGCTTCACTATTGTTATTTTACTTCTGCTCTTTAATTATTTGTTGCTGTTATTTGTTATTGATCTATTTTTTACTTAACACTTATTTTTTCTTAAAACTGGGTTGTTGCTTAAGGGCTTGTAAGTAAGCATTTCACTGTAAGGTCTACTACACCTGTTGTATTCTGCACATGTAACAAATAACGATTTGATTTAATTTGTTTATGCTCAACAGTTTCCTGTGTGTATCAAGAATGGTCCATCACCCAAAGGATATCCAGCAAACTTGACACAAATGTGTGAAGCATTGGCGTCAAAATGGGCCAGCATTCCTGTGGAACCCTTTCGACACCTTGTAGAGTTCACGCCCTGACGAGTTGAGGCTGTTCTGAGTCTGGTAGACTCAGAGACATATACGTACTGGTTTATTTTTCAAGGCACTTGAAGCGTAGCATTCATCACTCAAAGAAAGAAAGGGACAAGAAAGACATAAGGTGGGTTGGTTAATCAATGCTCACTATGGAAACCAACCCACACGTGTACACTGAGTACGGACAGATGTCATTACATGTACAAGTAACTGCCAAAATAATGGAAACACTTGAGTAAATGAGGGATACAATGTCTACTGAATAAAAATATAAACGTAACATGTAAAGTGTCTGTCCAATGTTTCTTGAGCTGAAATAAAAGATCCCAGAAACGTTCCATAAACACAAAAAGCCTATTTCGCTCAAATGTTGTGTACAAATGTGTTTACATCCCTGTTGGTGAGCATTTCTCCTTTGCCAAGATAATCTATCCACCTGACAGGTGTGGCATATCAAGAAGATGATTAAACAGCATGATCATTACACAGGTGCACCTTGTGCTGGGGATAATAAAAGGCCACTCTATAATGTGCATTTTTGTCACACAACACAATGCCATAGATGTCTCAAGTTTTGAGGGAGCGTGCAATTGGCATGCTGACTGCAGAAATGTCCAACAGAACTGTTGCTAGAGAATTGAATGTTAATTTCTCTACCATAAGCCACCTCCAATATCATTCCAGAGGCCTAATCACCAGACATGTCACCCATTGAGCATGTTTGGGAAGTTCTGGATCAATGTGTATGACAGCGTGTTCCAGTTCCCTCCAATATTCAACAACTACGCACAGCCATTGAAGAGGAGTAGGACAACATTCTACAGGCCACAATCAATAGCCTGATCAACTATATGTGAAGGAGATGTGTTGCGCTGCATGATGCAAATGGTGGTCACACCAGATACTGACTGATTTTCTGATTCACGCCCCTATCTTTTTTTTAAAGGTATCTGTGACCAACAGATTCCCACACATGTGAAATCCATAGATTAGGGCCTAATAAATATATTTAAATTGAATGATTTTCTGAACTGTAACTCAGAACTGTAACTCTGTAAAATCTTTGAAATTGTTGTGTGTTGCGTTTTATATTTTTTTTCAGTGAATATTGAAATGTGCTTCCGCACAGGTGTGGTTCCTGAGTTAATTAAGCAATTAATATCCCATCATGCTTACGGTCATTTAAAAAAATGCTGAACAGGCCAATATTTTGGCAACCATTGCTTTGCCCCCATAAGATCACAATGTCCCATTTCACAGGACACAAGGGCGGCAGGGTAGCCTAGTGGTTAGAGCATTGGACTAGTAACCGAAAGGTTGCAAGTTCGAATCCCCGAGCTGACAAGGTACATGTACATGTCGTTCTGCCCCTGAACAGGCAGTTAACCCACTGTTCCTAGGCCGTCATTGAAAATAAGAATTTGTTCTTAACTGACTTGCCTAGTAAAATAAAGGTTAAATAAAACTGAATGGTTTGATATGGTGTAAACTGTATGCCATGGCCATCTTAGTCACCAGAGCTCAACCAACTTGAACGCTTCTGGAGCACCATGTTGATGATGGTGGAAAATGCTGTATCAGGCGTTTTTCACCATCATCAACAATACACCAAATGATGGAATTTCTTGTGGAAGAGTGGTTTCGCATCTCTCCAATAGAGTTCCAGACTCTTGTAGAATCTATGCCAAGGTGCATTGAAGCCATTCGTGTTTCCTTTAATTTGGCAGTTACCCGTACCTGTACTTCCTTCTTTTCCCTCCATTATGGTTGATGGATGACTACTACCACTACAGACTGTCTATCTGTTTCCTATTATATTCACTCATTACACAAACACTTGACAACTTCAGCCTTTCCAAATACTAGTCCCTCAATACTGTACAAACGGCTGCCTGTCTCTGTTATTGTGTTGCATTCTCTATCACTCATTCAAAAGAGATGAACACCTAAGATAGTTTCACATAGCCCTTTTCGAGTAGGTTTCCGGCTGCTATTTTCTGTCCAATTATCCAAAGTTCAAACGGCTTTAATAGTGTCTTGTCAGTTTGTAGATGACATTTTAGGAAACTTTCCTAGGGCAGAGTGAATGTGTGGGAATATGGGGCGGTCGGCTGTCTTATCAAAGATGTCACTGCTCATGCAGTAAAGATAATCGCACGCACGCACACACACACACACACACACACACACACACACACACACACACACACACACACACACACACACACACACACACACACACACACACACACACACACCCACACACACACACACACTCCCATTGGGATGTACCTGTCATGGGACTTGAAAACAGACTTTAAGGCAGATGAATGTTTCACCCCTTTCAAAGCACTCAGACATAAATCATCAAATCAAATCACTTAAAAAATCACTTAGCACTCTACTAGGGTACACATTTGGCTGGAACTGAATCCATTCCAAATGTGAATGACACCTATCATCGGTGTTTGTTTACATTCATTGTAATTGATTTATTAAATGCAGTGACATTTTCACTGAGATAATGCATTGAACCCTCATGGCAGGTTTTGTGAAATGGATTTTAATGAATAGTAATGTTTTTAGAGGTATTGTTATGCATCTGATGTACTGTCAACTCCTTCCATTAGTGTTAGCCTATGATTATACACTGAACAAAAAAAACATCAATCCAGAGCATCACAAACATGCTCAGCGGGTGACTGGTCTGGTGAGTATACAAGCCTTGAAAGAACTGGGACATTTTTAGCTCCCAGGAATTGTATACAGATCCTTGCGACATGGGGCTATGTATTATCCAGCTGAAACATGAGGTGATGGCAATGGATGAATGGCACGACAATGGGCCTCAGGACCTCGGACACGGTATCTCTGTGCATTCAAATTGCCACTGATAAAATACAATTGTGTTTGTTGTCCATAGCTTATGCCTGCCCATACCATAACCCAATCGCCACCATGGGGAACTCTGTTCACATGGTTGATATCAGCAAACTGCTCGCAACACATGACACAATACACGCAGTCTGCCATTTGCCCAGTACAGTCAAAACCAGACTCATCCGTGAAGAGCACACTTCTCCAGTGGGCCAGTGGCCATCGAAGCTGATTATTTGCCCACTAAAATCAGTTACTACACCAAACTGCAGTCAGGTCAAGACCCTGGTGAGGACGACGAGCATTTAGATGAGCTTCCCTGAGACGGTTTCTGACAGTTTGAGCAGAAATACTTTGGTTGTCCAAACCCACAATTTCACCTGTCCGGGTGGCTGGTCTCAGATGATCCCATTGGTGCTGTGTTGTGTGACAAAACGGCATGTGTTAGAATGGCCTTTTATTGTCCCCAGCACAAGGTGCACCTGTGTAATGATCATGCTGTTTAATCAGCTTCTTGATATGCCACACGTGTTAGGTGGATGGATAATCTTGGCAAAGGAGAAATGCTCACTAACAGGGATGTAAACAACATTTGAGAGAAATAAGCTTTTTTTCAAATGGGACATTTCTCGGATCTTTTATTTCAGCTCATGGAACATGGATCAACACTTTACATGATGCTTTTATATTTTTTTCAGTATACATTAAATGCTCCTATGAACATAACACTTTGCTTGAACATATCAGCCTTTTGTCATTAACATATTTACAGTTATTTCTGATGTTAAGCCAAATTGAGAATGGAATTATTTTAGCTTTGTATGACTTATCCCTATTTCATACATAGTATAGTGTCTGAATATGTATTTATTACTTTGGCATCACCTTGTTAAAAGCTATTTTGAATAAGCAGGTCTCATATAGAGTTCTGCTGAAGATAAGTGCATGGCTCATTTTATCTATGTCACCCCGGGCGCACTGTAAACAGTGGACTGTTTTGTGCTCGTAACCTGCACTACAGCTAACGCAGCCACCCAGCAGTCCCCTAATGATTTGTCCTTGTTCGTGATCATTCGCTGAGGGCACCTGTCCCCTTTAGGTGGTCAGGTTGACTTACCTGCTGCCTCACTGCCCGGGAGGGAGGGGGGTAGTGACACGCAGCACACTGGCACAGCTGCCCCAGTTGGCTATTCCCAGATCCCAACCTGATTATTTAAAGAGCTCGAAAATCAGCTTTCACGGCTCAGGAGCAGCAGGGATGGCTGATTCATCAACACGTGGGTGAGTGTGTTTTTTCCTTCGCGTCAACAGTGTATTACAGCCAGCATGGCCTGTGTGGGTTTAATCTGAGCCCCAGTCCCCCTTCTCACGCCACACAGATTTTCAGGGATTGAATCTCCTGCTGGGTTGGCAGCTTAATTCCAGCCCCCCCTCAACAGGGGCAGCAGCCAACTGGGGTTTAATGATGGTGTAGGTGCACCTACACACACACACACACACGCATACACACGTTGAATCAGACTGGAGTGTAATAGCATGGGCTTTAGAAAGTAGTCTCTGAATCCCTGTATCCCACCACCCCGGGGAACTGGGAGAGATAACTGGGAATAAATGGTGTCTGGGACTCTGAGAACTGAGACTACCATGAGAGGAAAGCTGGCTTTCTGAACAAGTATAAGAGTATTTCACCTCTTTAATCTTCCACAGGCAAGGAGAGAATTACTCTTTAGTCGTTGCTTTGAAATATCTTTCCGGTGCTCCGGAGCTTTGAACACTGTGAATGAGTCTCAATTAACCCTGTGTGACTGTTGATGATATGTTGCCCTGTGGAAGTACAATAGTAAAGCACCAGGTGCTGTAGAGTCGTCATCGTGACCTCCCTCTGCCCCTGCTAGTGACTGCTGCTGTGAGGAATAACAATACAACCCTCTGCAGAGAATAATAAAAGCACCATACAGCTCACCCGTACAGTCATTCCTTGCACTAGCCTGTGGTACAAACTCCACCATCTAATTGGAAATATTTTCTTTTC
This sequence comes from Oncorhynchus masou masou, assembly GCF_036934945.1. Taxonomy (NCBI): domain Eukaryota; kingdom Metazoa; phylum Chordata; class Actinopteri; order Salmoniformes; family Salmonidae; genus Oncorhynchus; species Oncorhynchus masou. Next base: position 448,906 of record NW_027016545.1, on the reverse strand, counting down.
AACACTCATTTTAATTGCTTTTGTGACTTGGCCACCTTTCTCCCCAGATAGACTAGAGACCGTGTTGAGGTAGCTCTAATGGTATCATAAAATAATCAGAATTGTAGACATTTATCCTGTTTAGAATGACCGGGAGCTATTTATGAAGTTATTTCCAGTTTCGTTCCCTGAGTCCTTGAGCAGAGAATGATTAGAAATATATTTAGGCTAAAATCAAACTAAAGTGTGTCTTAAGGCCTATTTAAAAAATAATGATAGCTTGATAATTGTACCCGCAATGGCTCAAACCAAATCTCAGTGACAGACTCCATGAACTCAGCCATAATGGAACCCCCCTGGGAGTCGTTCAGTTGGTCTCTCCCACATAAAAGTTTTAGGTGTTGTAGTGCTGCCACCATGTCCAATTAACATACTTGGATGCCCATTCATTTTGAGTGGCTTTGGGACAGGTTATATCTGTACTGTGGCAGACAGTCAGACATTTACAACCACACACTCAATACTTCACAGAACTGCCACAAAACTGCCACACTGTAACATATGGTCTCTCGAGAGCTACAGTATGCTGCACCAATAACTCTAATCTAACAGTACAATGCTTCAGTCAGTGCAAATAAACACTGAATTTCAAAGCAGTTACATAGGCTCAGCTAGGGGGACATGAGTAAAGTTGTAGACTACTCTGGAATCTCATAAAGTGGGGCACCAACCCCTCCCTTCTTTCCCTTGTGACCACCCAAGGGGAACCTAGCCTTGAGGTCCCCCAAGGACATTCACAAGAAGGTACTCAAAACTGGGCCTCCTCTCTGTCTTCTCTGGGGGCGGGATGTTTCTGTGGCCTTCGTGTATGAGTGTGCTATATGTGTGGGTTTGGTGTTGTGTGAGCGCCTCGTGTTGTGTGAGCGACTCTCTGGGTGGACACTGTTTTGACCGAGCGGAAAGGGAAAACTGGTGCTGTGTGTGTATGCTTGTGTGTGTGTGTGTGTGTGGGGGGGCTCAGACGGGCCTGTGACGGCAGAGAGGATGAGACGGGCCATACACCTGGAGTCAATAAAAAAATCTGGCTCCCACATCTAACACGAAGGGTCCTGTAGGATCAGGGCCTGTCACAGACACTTAGAGGTTACATTTGTCACCGGGTTAAGAATGGAAAGTCCGCGCCATGCCCGTCTCCCAGAGTCCTTCCTGATTGATAGTCGCTCTATCAATCATACAGAACAGACAGCCAACATGGGCCAGAGAAAGGCGAGACAGGCATACTGCACTATGGTGCAAGATTGGAAGTGTGGGGTATATTTCATCGGGAATTTAAATGACCAGTAGCTTCCTACTGTATAGTAGAAACAGAAAATAAACTCCCAAACAAATTAGGGCTATCATTAAGAGGCTTGCAACCCATATCTCTAACACATATTATACACAATTATACTGTGGGCAACTGCACTATAGAATAATGATGAGTTGAACAAAAATGGATTACAGTAGAAGAAATGAGAGTGCTGTAACCAGATACAATATAATTTGATATTTACATTTTCTGGCTGCAACAAGGATGGAACACAACTGCACACCTGTTCACTACAAACAAGACAGGAGTCAATCGATTCTAGTGGCATTTACATTAAGACATTCATCATACACCCTAAGCCGACACCACTCAATGTACTTCTGTTCAGCATGTACAAACGACATATTGTGTATGTCATAAAATTTGTTGAATTAAAAATTTATTTAAGACAGAAAATCAACTAAATTAGTTATTGATAGATCTCTCCAGCCGTGCACCACTGCTTCAGCCATTTGTCTTTCTTTGTGGAATTGGACTTATCTTCTCTGGTAACTGCTCCATCACTGGGGAACATGACAGCTCTATCAGGTCATTTGTCCACCGTTGTCTTTACGGATCCAGGTTCGTTAATTGAATTACTCACTGTGACAGGGGAACAATGTAAATCAACAGAACTGACCCAGTTGACCAATTTAATTAATATCTGTTATAAATCAACATGAACAAAATCAAATATTCGGCAGCATGGCATTTTGTTATGGTCAGTGATTTTATTGAATTCTAATTTCATTGAAGACGACAACAATGTGTAGCCTACTCACCAGGCATGAAGATCATATTTGTAACATTTCGACCACTAATTGCCTGCTAACATGCTAGCTAGCTAATCAGTTCAATGTCCAATTGCAAGTAGGCCTACAGCAACTGTTTGATCACTTGATTGTTTTACTTTATTTATGCTGAACATTATTTGATAATTGACGTTATTTGGAGAAAAAAGTAAGCTCACGGCAATGTTTAGGGATCTTTAGCTACATTTTTAGCTAGCTAGCTTAACATTATTTCTACATTGGCAAATCCATACTTCTGCTGCTTGCATAGCCCATATTGGATGGGAATGTACTTAAACCACACATACTTGTAAGGTATAGAATGCTTTTATTGTATATCAATCAAATATCCAATTAATGTTGGCCAATATTGAGACATAGGGGTGTAATGCTAGCTAATCCAGCTGTGTTTCTGCATTATATTTCAGTGGAGCTGGCACTTGCCCGCCCAGCTGGGGTGTAATCATTAGTCCAAAATGTTTTGCAATGGAAACCGTAAACTCCAAATGGAAAATGTTTTGCAATGAACATTTATTTCTATTGGATAAATTCAGGTAGGTCCTCCCTGTTTCGTCTCGTTTGGTTCCTATTGAATACACCCCTGGTAATGAACGTTTGAAATTGAATGAGATAACTTTATTGATAACAACCTAACGTAACTGACACTCAATAATTATTTGCACCTGAAGGATTGTGCATTTATTTAAGTTATAGAAATGAAGATATGATCTTTAATTGCTGAAGCTGCTTGCTTGCTTATGAGCTTTACATTGTTTGCTGCTTGCCACTTAGAAAATGCTCGGCCTATCCTAACCAATTGTAGCTAGCCTGCTTTGGCCTGCTAAGGCCACAATAGCCCAAGAATGCACTGTTAAGGAGTGTAGGTGAGCCTACTCCATTAATGTCGAAGGACCTTATATACTATGTTCAGAGGTAAACTGGCTCTTGCAGCCAAAACAGCCAAATACTCAATCTTAGCATGAATCGATTCTCAATTGCGATATGGTTCTAGAAACATAAAGCTCTACTTTCACATCACATCAAAATAGTGTAACAAATACAATTACTGTACACATTTTTAAACGGTTTGAAAGGTCCAATGCAGTCAATCTCGATTTCCCAGTATTTTATATGTATTTCCACACTATGAGGTTGTAACAATAGTGTGAAATTGAGAAAATTATGATAGTGCCTTTTTAGTGTAAGAACTGTTTGAAAAGACTGCCTGAAATTTCAGCCTGTTTTTTTGGGATGGAGATTTGGCCTCCCTGACCAATAACAAAGACAGTTTCAAACCTCTTTGCCAAAAACAGCTAGTTCAGGTTAAATCTCCTTCCCATTAGCCTCATCCAATTAGTCCCCTCATTCAGACAACTCCCAGATAGTCCTAGCAACATTTTTGCTTGAGAAATTGCTCTTCACTAAAAAGTGTTTGTTTCTTTTGACCATTTTAATATGGTCTAATATTATAGCATTCAACAGCCAATTAATTCAACAACATTAAAAGTAGGGTTGGAGTCAATTTAAATTGAAGGCAGTCAATTCAGGAAGTGATTGAATTTAAAATTCAAAAATATACAACTTTTTAAATAAGTTTCTGCTTTTCAGTTAATTGAGAAGTAATTGAAAACAGACATTTGTTAGGCTACTGGTTGGTCAACTGCTGTCAATACTTTTCAAACAACCCATACACTAACTATACTGTGCTATGCAACGGACCATGTTATGTACCATTCCCATTATTGAAAGCAATATAAAGTCTCATATCTGCATCTCTGCCTCTGTCTTTTCCCTTATCAGAGTCCCACCGAAAACTCATCTCACCCAGTCTTGAAAACACAAACATATTCTTTACTCTTATGGTAAGTTTTGGCTTTATTTTGACATTCTTCAGTTCTACTGTATGCTTAGTAGTCTTGTCCAAGTCAGCTTGTGGTGCATATATAGCTGGTAAAGGGTGTGTGGGGAAGTAAGATAGCAACACTGTCCTTTGTGAGTCCACAGAGAATGAAGGGTATCTTTTGTGAACGTTCCACCAATAAATATGATTTATGACTTGGTAAAATGAATGTGACACAAACAAAAAAATCCATTTCATGGTCTCTGTAGGTATGAAAACATTGTATTATGCCCCATTTTGGGCCTTTACCAAGGGACAAACCATCCTAGGCAACTGGAATGACTATGTGGTTTATGCTGAATGACACAACCACTCAACATCAGTGTGAGAAATCCGTGAACTTTCTTTGTCTTTCTGTTAATTTCACCCCCTGAAGATTCACAAGCCTACGTAATAAGGTATGCCCCCCACATACACACAGTCTCAAACGCACAAAAGTTGACAGGTTTTCAAATGCCAGCAGCACAATGTGCCCAGACAACCTTATCTCCCATGAGTCATCTTTAACTTGAAAAACTGCTTATCAAAAAATGTATTTAAATTAAACTGCTCGCGTTAACATATTGTCTGGTGGGTTTGATTAGATGTGCGTAATAACTTCTCACCAGCGTTATTGTCTGACTATTACAAACTGTAGCAAATCAGAGTTTGAGCTCTGCAGTCGAGTAAACAGTCATTGACGTTTATTACATAGAGAATCCCATGGGACTTACAAGCTTTATTAGCAATAGCTAATGCATACCAACAACTGTGTCATGTTGTATAAATGATTGGAGACAGGTCTAGGAATACGTAATAGGGGGTTTTAATACCCAAAAATACAACATGCCATGAAAAGGCACAGGGACAAAGCCCAAAGCAAACACATATACCTAACACAGGGATGTAACCCAAACAAAAGAGCGAGGTTAAACCTCTAATAAATACACGAGACGAGACTTGCAAAATGCTACATGGGACAGATCCCTAATAACATGTGCACAATACATGCAGCACGAAAGCCGAAATAACAACGCACAGGTACTCACAGACCAACAGACATGGGAACAATAACTGACAAGACAATGGTGAACAGAGGGCACATATATGCAATTGCCAATCAGGGGAATTGGGAACCAGGTGTGCTTAATGAAACAGTTCAGTGACGCCTAGAGGCCAGTGACGCAGACCTCTGGAGCTGGTGCATGGAATGAGCAGTAGTACCAGGGGAATCCGTGACAAACCGTCCCATTCAAATGAAAAATAAACAGAGTTTACCATATTTTCTGTTAATATCATCTCAATTGAGAAATTCTCCAATGCATCAGAAAACATTGAATGCTGGAGAAGGAAAAAAACAGTGAGGCGTATTCTCTACTCAAGGGTAAAACAATTTGATGTACAATTATGATGAATGAATTGTATGGCAAATTAAAGAAAAACATTACGAGGTGATTTATCAACCGGTATTTCAGTTCTAATCAGAATTCTCACCTGTAAAAGCTCTGTAAAAGCAACAAGGTGCTAATGAGCCCTCTTCCCCAGTGCCACATGAGCCAAGATTTTCTAGCCAGCCCCGAGTTAATGAGCTGTTGATTTCTTGGGTAAATGTTCTCTCAAGCCATGACTAAGCTGCCTCTCACAATGAACCCAGTATTATCTCATGAATGGGAGGTCTTTACCTACACATCACACACAGACATAGACATAGACATAGACACAGACACACGCACGCACGCACGCACGCACGCACGCACGCACGCACGCACACGCACACACACACACACACACACACACACACACACACACACACACACACACACACACACACACACACACACACACACACACACACACACACACACACACACACACACACACACACATAATGTGCGCAAGCACACAGACACACAATCTATCAATCCATAAGCCTGAACACTGAAAACAGTCTTAGTTCACCCAAATTGCAAAATTACTTATTAGTTTCCTTACCCTGCAAGGAGTCAATGGACAAGTTTTGGCAGCAATCCATACTTTGGTTTTATTTCCCTGGCACTGTTTCCAAATGCTAACGTTTTAGCATTTGTGGCATAGATCCAATGCAAGTCATGGTAGCAGGTTGGCATTTATTGGGTTGACTCAAGTACTGGAGCCAGCTCTGCATGATAGGCACAGCCACAAGGTCAAACAAAATGTTAAACCTGAGCCTTAACCCTAACCTTAACCACACTGCTCACCTTATCCCTAACCCTAACCTTAAATGAAGACCAAAAAGCAAATTGACTGAACCAGGTTTTCCTCTAGGATTTTGCCTGTGCTTATCTCCATTCTGTTTATTTTTTTTATCCTGAAAAACTCCCCAGTCCTTACCGATTACAAGCGCACCAATAACATGATGCAGCGCCACTATGCTAGAAAAAATGTAGAGTGGTAAACAGTAATGTGTTGTATTGGATTTTCCCCAAACATAACACTTTGTATTCACAACATAAAGTTAATTGCTTTGCCTATTTTGGGGGGTATTATTTTAGTGCCTTGTTGCAAACAGGATGCATGTTTTTGAATATTTGTATTTTCTGCAGGCTTCCTTCGTTTCACTCTGTCAATTAGGTTAGTATTATGGAGTAACAACAATGTTGTTGATCCATCCTCACTTTTCTCCTATTACAGCCACTAAACTCTGTAATTGTTTTAAAGTCACCATTGGAGAAATCCCTGAGCGGTTTCCTTCCTCTGCGTCAACTGAGTTAGGAAGAACACTTTGTAGTCACTGGGTGTATTGATACACCATCCAAAGTGTAATTAATAACTTCACCATGCGCAAAGGGATATTCAGTGTTTTTTATTTATTTATCCATCTACCAATAGGTGCAAGGCATTGGAAAACCTCCCTGGTCTTTGTGGTTGAATCTGTGTTTGAAATTCACTGCTTGACTGAGGGACCGTACAGATACACTACATGACCAAAAGTATGTGGTTGAACATCTAATTCCAAAATCGTTAAGATTTCACTTCACTGGAACTAAGGGGCCTAGCCCGAACCATGAAAAACATCACCAGACCATTATTCCTCCTCCACCAAACTTTACAGTTGGCACTATGCATTGGGGCAAGTAGCGTTCTCCTGGCATCCGCCAAACCCAGATTCGTTCATCGGACTGCCAGAAAGGGAAGTGCGATTCATCACTCCAGAAAACGCATTTCCACTGCTCCAGTGTCCAATGGCGGTGAGGTTTACACCACTCCAGCCGATGCTTGGCATTGCATAAGGTGATTTAAGGCTTGTATGGCAGCTTGGCCATAGAAATCCATATCATGAATCTCCCGACGAACAATTATTGTGCTGACGTTACTTCCAGAGACAGTTTGGAACTCGGTAGTGAGTGTTGCAACTGATCAAAAGTTTTAGAACACCTACTTTTACTATTTTCGATATTGTAGAATAGTAGTGAAGACATCAAAACTATGAAATAACACATATGGAATCATGTAGTAACCAAAAAAGTCTTAAACAAGATTATATTCTTCAAATAGCTACCATTTGCCTTGATGACAGCTTTGCATGTGCTTGCTGTTCTCTCAACCTGCTTCACCTGGAATGCTTTTCCAACTGTCTTGAAGGAGTTCCCATATATGCTGAGCACTTGTTGGCTCAGCATATGTGGGAACCCTCTCAATTTGGTTGAGTGCAGGGGATTTTGGAGGCCAGGTCATCTGATGCTGCACTCCATCCCTCTCCTTATTGGTAAAATAGCCCTTACATAGCCTGGAGGTGTGATGGGTCAGTGTCCTGTTGAAAAACAAATGATAGTCCCACTAAGCCCAAACCAGATGGGATGACATATGGCTGCAGAATGTTGTGATAGCCATGCTGGTTAAGTGTGCCTTGAATTCTAAATAAATCACAGACAGTGTCACCAGCAAAGCACCCCCACACCATAACACCTCCTCCTCCATGCCTTACGGTGGGAAATACACATGCAGAGATCATCCGGCGGATTAAGACGGTTGGAACCAAAAATCTCAAATTTGGACTCATCAGACTAAAGGACAAATTTCCACCGGTTTAATGTCCATTGCTCATGTTTCTTGGCCCAAGCAAGTCTCTTCTTATTATTGGTGTCCTTTAGTAGTGGTTTCTTTGCAGCAATTCAACCATGAAGGCCTGATTCACTCAGTCTCCTCTGAATAGTTGATGTTGAAATGTGTCTGTTACTTGACCTCTGTGAAGCATTTATTTGGGCTGCAATTTCTGAGGCTGGTAACTGTACTGAACGTATCCTCTGCAGCAGAGGTAACTCTGGGTCTTCCATTCCTGTGGCGGCCCTCATGAGAGCCAGTTTTATCATAGCGCTTGATGGTTTTTGCGATTGCACTTGGAGAAACTTTCAAAGTTCTTCACATTTTCCGTATTGACTGACCTTCATATCTTAAAGTGATCATGGACTGTCTTTCTCTTTGCTTATTTGAGCTGTTCTTGCCATAATACATACTTGGTCTTTTACCAAATAGGGCCATCTTCTGTATACCACCACTACCTTGTCACAGCACACCTGATTGACTCAAATGCATTAAGAAGGAAAGAAATTCTTCATATGAACTTTTAAGAAGGCACACCTTTTTAATTGAAATGCATTCCAGGTGACTACCTCATGAAGCAGGTTGAGATAATGCCAAGTGTGTGCAAAGCTGTCATCAAGGCGAAGGGTGGCTATTTGAAGAATCTCAAATATATTTATATTTTTGATTTCTTTAACACTTTTTTGGGTTACTACATGATCTCATGTGTTAATTCATTTTTGGTTATTTCATAGGTTTGATGTCCTCACAATTATTCTACAATGTCAAAAATATTAAAATGAAGAAAAACCCTTGAATGAGTAGTTTGTCTAAAACTTTTGACCGGTAGTGTATATATACTTTTTTTTTACTGGATCTGATGGTCAATCTGAGGAGAAGGAGGGAGCAGGGGTGAGGCTGACTCTCACCCTACTCACCGTCCCTCTGCTCTCCCTCTCTACCTCCACTGAGAAAAGGGGACATAGTCTTCCAGCTGATGGCCAAACTCAAGTCGCACTGCATTACTTCAGCCTCATCCACCAACTCATGTTGTTACTCCTATGACCAGATAAAGTGAAATATTCTTCTATATTAAAAAAAGACAAGCTTATTGAAACATTTTTCTATACTCATTCATTGCAGCTGCATTACTGGTTGTAGCGTGAGTGGAAGTAGGGAGAACGTGAATTTTATGGCTTATAAAGGTGTTGAATTAAGTGTTGCCAGCGCTGAATAACAATTTAAACGAGAATAAAAACCCATAAAAACAGCAGCTCTCTCACAGTATCAACTTTGCTGTGATTTCAAGGCTTCATTTTACAGTCTATGGCTCGAGGAATCTATGCAGACACGGTGATCCGAGCTATCTGATTGGCCAGCGGTAGGCCTGTAGGTGCACTTGATTTGCTCTCTGGGCCTGCCAGATAGGCGGAGGTCTACCTTCAGACACATGAAATGGTTAAAAATGGGAAGACTTTGCCTTCCCGGCACTAGGGCTGCTGAATCAAGTGCACCTACCGCAACAATGCATAGGAATTCCTTGGAGATCGACCAGTCGTGGCCACGGCCCTAAAGAATCTCAAATTGATTATGTAGCACAAAAGTGTTATTTATAGGGGATTTTGACATGCTGTGTGAAAAATGCTAATATAGGTAGGCTAATATGACTTGCATTGTGAGTGTGATTTGTAATCCTCCTCTCCCTCTACAGGCAAATTAGTGGCAATTGCAGTCCCCGACTCGAAGGAACCGACAATGGAAAGTGGCAGTGGGTCCTGACTCCTGTGTGATCATTCACACATAGATGGCATCGCCATGGACCCCTTGCTTCCCTTCCTGCATGCTTATTTACTTCCTGTTATAGCGTTAATGGTGTTGTGTGGCAAGGCCTTATTATTGTAGCAAGCAGGAACCAACAGTAATCCAATATAATGAGCCAGTGCACTAATATGAATCTGTAGGAGATGCAATTATTGGAATGGGGGTGGGTATCACAAGTCGTTTTTTTACAAATTAGCCGTTTTCTGCACAACATTACCAAGAATAAAATTCTCCAAAGAACACTCTAGAATTCTGTCACATTGTGTCAACACATTTGTAATGCGGTGTCATTTCCTTGTATTTCCCATCTTATCAATGGTACATTACGTATCTATTATATGACTAATATATAGCTTTTTTGTGAAGACCAATATTGTTCATGGGTCTAGTCACAGACGCTCGAATAGAGTAGTGGTGATGGATTGAGCTGCATCTACTGAACAGTGCTGATAGTTTCCAAAGCGTATGGCAGATAGACCCGAGTAAAACCTCCACTAAGTTACAACCTTTCATCTCAGAGCCAGACATCCATCTCAGTCAGAACTCAGAACTTCAGAAGTTACAACGCTAGTGTGCCATCCCATTCTGTACCACTGTGACTCTCCCCTCGCTCTACTCTGGCTTCTGTCCACCCCTTCTGCCTGTTTCACCTTAAGGCTTTAAACCCCCTGTCTGATGGGGATTGGGCTGCTCATCCGCTGCCCAGAGCACCAGTCACTCAACCACTGCCTGGCGTCTAGGTGCAGCTCTGCAGCACATCACTCTTTTCTTTCTCCCTGCTGCTGCTCCCTCTTGTCCCCTTCACTCTGTCCATCCCTCTCTCCCCTCGTGGGCGTTGTGATGGCTGTCACTGGGCTGGGGACGGGGGAGGTCTGTGGGGAGACAGGCTGTCACAGGTCCCTGGGATCTCTGTGTGGATCTGTTAGGCCTGGTCAGCCCCGGCCCCCCCAGCCAGGGTGGGTTGGCTGACTAGTGGAGTGTACACAGTTATACTGAGAGACTGGGCTGGTGTCAGGACCAATGAACAGGATACATACTTGAAGTGTGGTTTCAGTGTTATCAAGTGCAATTTTCCTGTCCGGACACTTGACAGACTGAAGACTGTGATTCTACAGCACTACACATAATATTGGAGTTATGGCACTAACCATTCTAAATGCCACTTATACTGTGGAATGGCAGTGCTATGATAGTGACAGTCTATAGTATACCGCAGTATGCATCAAATAAACAGACTTGGTTGAGGTCTCATAAATATAGTATCACAATAGCATAATGATAAAAATCCCTAAGGAGATTGTCTGTAAATAAATAATGAAAATACAAGCAATTCCCAAAACATGAATAATTAATTTACTGCCGCTACTCTTCATAAAGTTTCTGCAGTATCAATCTGAGTGCCAACTGCTTGCAGTTTCAGAATGCTTCCAGCTTTAAGACAAAGCTTGTCCTTTGGGTGGACTAGCCCTAGCCTGACTGTATAGCTGGGGCTCTGCTGGTCTCGGGTGATAGATCAGTTCGCTTGGACTCATGAATAAGTCAATGATTTGAGTGTGTGAGTTGGAATAAAGGTCTCCCAGCTCCCAAAGGTTAGGTTAGGGCATCGGGGTGATCTGTTATGCTTGATGGATGGTTGTAGTATCCAGATAGGAACTGTAGGAGGAAGACTTCCATTATTCCGGACAGCATAATTTAAAAATGAAATAAGAGCTTTGTGCAACTCTACGTGACTAATGTGGATTCGTGCATGTGCGCACACACACACACGCACGTGCACGCCCACACACGCACGCACTCACGCACACGCACACACACACACACACACACACACACACACACACACACACACACACACACACACACACACACACACACACACACACACACACACACACACACACAACTACCAAAATTGCACAGTGCATTGAATTAATGCATGGGGTAGCAGAACACTGCAAATTCAAGTTATTGCTTATTCCATCGTCCATAGAGCATGTGCACAATGAATAATACATCTCTGAATAAACACACATATTGATTTAAACATTAAGTCTATGAATGTACGAGAGATTCGCACCTGATTCCCTGTCCTCTCCCTCAATAGTGCCCATTTTTCCATAATCGCTGAACCTCAGCACATTTTTCTATTTCTCTTTTTCAGTTTCATCGCACTGAAATTTGATTCTTATCACTATGGATCAGGGAGAGGTTGCCTAAAGGCATAAATTGGCCCAATGTAAACAAGTGGGATGAATCGGCTGATCCTAAATGTGAGTCACAAAGACAGGGATTTCGGGCCATGAAATGTATGACAGCTACCATCAATGTCACTCTGGTCAATGACGCAGAGACATATAGAGGGAGGGGGAGAGAACAAGAAGAAACCCACCGGGAAAACTGGGTGGTTGAATCAATGTTCTTTCCACGTCATTTCGACCCCCAAAATCTATGCTATGTCGTTGAATCAATGTGGAAAACTGATTGGATTTGTAAAAAGTCATAAACGTACGGGGATTTCATATTTTTACATTTTTTTTCCCGAAACCCAATGTCAGGGTGTTTGTTGATTTCATGTTGAATTCACGTTAGTTGACAACTCAAACAAATGCAGCGGTGGAAAAAGTATCCAATTGTAATACTTGAGTAAAAGTAAAGATACCTTAACAGAAAATTTGTAAAAGTGAAAGTCACCCAGTAAAATACTACTTGAGCAAAAGTCTAAAAGTATTTGGTTTTAAATATACTTAACTATCAAAGTAAATGTAATTGCTAAAATGTACTTAAGTATCAAAAGTATACATAATTTCTAATTCCTTATATAAAGCAAACCAGATGGCATCATTTTCTTGTTTTTAAAAAATATACGGATAGCCAGGGGCACACTCCAACACTCAGACATAACACACTCCAACACTCAGACATAATTTATAAACAAAGCATGTTTATTTAGTGAGTACGCCAGATCAGAGGCAGTCAGGATGACCAGGGATAAGTGCGTGGACCATTTTCCTATCCTGGTAACCATTCAAAATGAAGAGTACTTTTGGGTGTCAGGGAAAATGTATAGAGTAAAAAGTACAACATTCTTTTTTAGGAATGTCGTAAAGTAGAAGTAGTAAAAAATATAAATAGTAAAGTAGAGATACCCACAAAACTACTTAAATAGTACTTTAAAGTATTTTACTTAAGTACTTTACACCACTGAACAAATGTAAATCATAACTAGATGTTCAACTGACATCTGTTCCCAGTCGGAAGTGTGAGATAAATAAGAAAAACATTCTCTATTGTTGTGTGGCTTAGGGGTACAGTAAAGAAACACAAAGGGCAAGCAAACATCTGTAGGGTTTTGACCTAGCCAGACCCGGCAGAACAATGACAAAGTTAGTCAGTCACGACTTCTGCCAGATGACAGCCATCTGGTCCTACACCTCGCTAATGAACCCCTTTTTTCAAAAGTTCATAACTGTAATTTGCATCCCCCCTGATCAAAAGTCATGCAGTAGAGACACGCCGGCAGAATGTCATCGGGTGTAAAACAGAGATCTTCCACGTAGTTGAAGTCTACGGATTTAGACCGCTCCGGGATACGAGCCATTTTTCGATATGAAAATTATACTTGAAAGACGTGATAAAATATTCACCAGAAAGGAGAATAGGGAGATAGCACACCGCCTTAGGCAAGTGGTGGGCCTGCTGTGAATTGTGTTTTTTTCCATGGGCGAGAGATACTGTAGAGCAAGAAGTAAATGGATGGGGAGAGGGTCCAAGTGAGAGGGCAAGCGGCCACAGACAGAGAGACATGGGGCTAGATCATGGAGGAAGAACGATCAAACTGTAAAATATCAGCATATGCAAAAAAAATATATCACATTTTAGGGTTTGCAGAACGGCACTGTATACATTATTTTTAAGTCTAAAAGGGGTGGATATTGAAAAAGGTCAGGATTTATTTGACCTTGCAGTTGTTAATATACTGTACAGCAACACCTCCATCATACAGCATTGACTCACCATTCCAGAGCTCTGAAATAAGTATTTGACGCTCGGCTAACATTGGAATCGAAGCAATTTCATCCCCAGACAGTAAAACTCCAGAAAAAAGAGGCACCAACTAGTTTCCACCTGGCGTTTTCCTTCATTCAGCCTCCACCCTTGAGAGTGTCAGAGACAGACACATCCCAGCAATCATTAGAAAAGTGTGGCGTATTGATTTGGAGCCAAGAATTTTCTAGGTCACCATCGATTAGCCAATGTGGTGCTTTTGCTGCCTCTGTCATTGCCGGGTCCCTGGCTTTATTTTTAGGCCCCTGTTGATCGATAGGAGGCCTCTGTCTGTGTCTTGCTGGCATTGCGCTTCCCCCATGGAACTGGTGTAGGTCAGAAGCAGAGGAACTCAAATGTTGAAACCAATGATGGGAATCAATGGGTGGGAAATGTCAGCTAGCTTCGCTGTTTACCGTAACATACAGGTTGGAGAGGACACTATTGAGCCCAGTATTATTTCATGTGAATTGATGTCTCAACCCCATTTACTGTACTATTTTCATCTCTGCCAGCCGCGCCTGTGTTGGAGATAAATGGTACAGAGAGCAGGGAAGCATCCTTATACACAGCTGACTAAAACAGATATCGGCTAGCTAGCTAATAGCTTAGCAGTAACAGCAACGTAAAAATGCCATAACACTAAACCCCATCACGGCTAATAGCATGATAAATATTCATGTCTAGACATTTCAAATGACTTATACAGATGTCAACGAATACAGGACAACAACAAGTCCAGAACCAGCTGTCTCTGATCATAGCTTCCATCGGCAACTACTCAAGTTTCCTTGAGTAGCATTAATTGCTCTGAACCATTACAACAAGAGCACATTGAAATATAATGTTGATTCTGTTACTTGGAAACCCAGTAATGAAAACGTTTATGCATCCTATTGAAAGTACAAGCCGGAGCTGCCCTGCTCTCATAAATATGACCATGAACATGTTGCTGATGAAAATAGAGACATTTATGTGTGCTCTATTTAGCAAAATAGTGTAGGCTGCACCAGAAGGTGCACAATTGAGTTCAATATTGTTCAAGGTTCTTTCTGATGTAAAATGTTTTTTCCAGTATTTTGTCATACAGTACCTGCAGGCAAGATAAACAATGGCTGTAACTTTTACATCTGAAAACCGTAACATTATTTTATCTCCATTACTCTCTATTGGGAGCAGATGATTAAAAGGTGTGGCAAGAATATATATTTTGAGGAATATTCAAGGCATATTTAATACTAATTAAATATGCCTTGCACCAGTAGGTACTCCATCTCTCTTTAAAGAGAAGCAACCCTGCAAACTAAATCCAGAATTAGCAGATTTACAGACCTTGTTACTTCCTGAACATATGCTAAAATGGGACGGATTAGATTAAGTGCCCCAATTAAAGTTTTTTTACCGTTTTTTTTTTTAGCAAAGTAGACCCGGCGACCCTAGAAAATCTCTCTGCATTGTTTTAACCATCACTTCACTCTCTTACGCACCCCCTCCAGTCCACTCAAAGGGCACACGGCCACCCACTCAAATGTGTCGCTTGAACTACTCAATCACTCACCTACTGCTCTGTGAAATTACAATCCCGAGCCACTTATGGTGGTCCTATAAAGCCACTTGAAATAATCCATTAAGGAAAATGGGCCAAATACAAAGCAGCGCTTTTTAATTTGCCCAGTATAACAGGGCTTTGTTCAATTATTGTTGGCTGGTAATTGTGTCCCAGAGAGACTTAAACACATATGCTGTGTACAATGTTAACAGCTCTAGTGGACCTACATAGAGATATGTGAACAATATTGGAGGATTAAAGAGACTTCCACACCTATAGACAGTGCATTGCCCGGGAGCTCTAGAAGTGCTACTGTCAGCATTGACTACTGATCAGCCTGTGCAGCCGGCAGACGTGGGTTCAATTTGTAGTCTTTCAAATACTTTAGCTAGACTTGATTTACCTTGCCTGGTGTCATTTAACCAATGGAACAGTCCCAAATGTGCAAACCCCACCCATCTGGCCTTCATGACTCAATAGTAGTACATACAAAACAAATACTATTTGAACCCAGGTCTAGCAGTCAGTGCCCAGATGGATCAGAGATCATTGATACTTCCAAACTGTCCTTTCCTTAGTCATTAGCAGACCTAGAGTACCTGGGGCTACACTGAGCCAGGAAGTCACGTCCAATTGGAAAGGAGCCCCCAAGCTGTCAAAGGTCTGTGAAGAAATGATAACAACTCCTTTCCCAGGTGGGACACCCAATCGATGGGTTGACTTGATTAGAGGGAGAAAAACACAACCTTGTTTGAAGAAGAAAGTGAGAAGAAACCTCATATGGAGGTCGAAGATGTTTATAACTGGGATCCAGTCCTTGAAGAGTTTTCTGACTTGGTAGACTTGAGTAGTTGCAACGATGCTAAGACATATGCAACCTACTAATATCCAAATGTATAAATATGTGTAAACACCCAAACCGTATCTTTAGCTTAGCTGTAAAATCAGTTGAGAAACCCATGTGAAACTGCTGCTGAGAGAGACAACACGTTTGATATTGTAATTATAGTTGTAGAGAAAAACATTTTGACAGACTAGTTTTTCTCCACATGAGTTATAACTAATTCTAGGTGTTTACACACCAGTCAACCGTCACATTGATACTGATTAGAACTTGAAATGGAATACCTTTATGGGTTTAGTGTGCTGAAAATCTATAAAGTAAAACCATGACTGACACTTTACATAATCTACTCCCATCTGGTGAATATACCATATACAAGGATACATACTGTGACAAGAGTAAAAAAAGATATGATCTCTAGTTGTAAATACCGTGTAAATTTGTGCATTTACATATTTTCTGGGAGTAAACAGTATCTGTTGCAGTGGTTTTCGATTGACAGCCTGCCACAGAGCATGAAGGTTTCTCTATGCGAGGAGTTTTCCCGTCTGAACACTCCCCCACATGTCTCTCTCTCCCGACGCTGGGGTTTCACAGGTAATTTGAACAAGTGTCTCTCTTGTCCTTTGATCTGGGATGATCAGTGATCAGCTGGAAGACATGGGAAGAAAGTGAAGCAGAGGTGCATTCTTCTGCACTATCTCTAGTTCAGAGTCAGGCAGGTCTGTAGGTATACAGGAATTTTAGAGGAATAACAAGGTGTGTTAAACTGCATTCTGTCGTGATATGTGTGTTTTTACAGCTGGAGATATCGTTTTACTGCATAGACTTCATGCTGCGACTCAATAATGGGGCTCTAATGGAACTAAGGATGTTATGAAAAATCGACCTGAACACAGCTAGCGATGCTATTCATGATGTGTGCTTTAGCACAGCTGTTGGTAATAAAAATGCAGAGCTCAAGAGCATACCGTACCAGTCAAAAGTTTGGACACATACTCATTCAAGGGTTTTTCTATTTAAAAAAAACAACTGTTTTCTACATTATAGGATAATAATGAAGACGTCAAAACTATAAAATAATACATATGGAATCACGTAGAAACCAAAAAAGTGTTAAACAAATCAAAATATATTTTATTTGTGAGATTCTTCAAAGTAGTCACCCTTTGCCATTATGACAGCTTTGCACACTCTTGGCCTTCTATCAACAAGCTTCATGAGGTAGTCAGTCACCTGGAATGCATTTCAATTAAAAAATGAAAAGTTAATTTGTGGAATTTATTTTCTTCTTAGTGTGTTTGAGCCAATCAGTTGTGTTGTGACAAGGTAGGGGTGGTATACAGAAGATCGCCATATTTAGTAAAAGACCAAGTCCATATTATAGCAAGAACAGCTCAATGAAGCAAAGAAAAACGACAGTCCATCATTACTTTAAGACATGATGGTTAGTCAATGCGGAAAATGTGAAGAACATTGAAAGTTTATTCAAGTGCAGTCGCAAAAACCATCCAGCGCAGAGGATAAGTCATTAGAGTTACCAGTCTCAGAAATTGCGGCCCAAATAAATACTTCACAGATTTCAAGTAACAGACACCTCAACATCAACTGTTCAGAGGAGACTACATGAATCAGGGCTTCATGGTCGAATTGCTGCAAAGAAACCACTATTAAAGGACACCAATAAGAAGAAGAGACTTGCTTGGGCCAAGAAACATGAGCAATGGACATTAGACCGGTGGAAATCTATCCTTTGGAATGATGAGTCCAAATTTGAGATTTGTGGTTCCAACTGCTATGTCTTTATGAGACGCAGAGTATGTGAACGGATGATCTCCGGATGTGTAGTGCCCACTGTGAAGGATGGAAGAGGTGTGATGGTGTGGGGGTGCTTTGCTTCTGACACTGTCAGTGATTTATTTAGAATTCAAGGCACACTTAACCAGAATGGCTACCACAGAATTTTGATACAGATAATAGTAAAAAGAAAAGAGTAACCCTTGAATGTAGAGGTGTGCAATTTTTTTTGTTTTACCCCCTTTTCTCACCAATTTCATGGTATCTAATTGTTAGTAGTTACTATCTTGTCTCATCGCTACACCTCCAATACAGGCTCAGGAGAGACAAAGCTCAAAAACCACACATCCTCCAAAACACAACCCTGCTTCTTAACACAGCGCACATTCAACACGGAAGACAGCTGCACCAATGACCTGGTTGGCACGCACTGCACCCAACCCGCCACAGGAGTCGCTAGTGCGCGACGAGACAAGGATATTCCTACCAGCCAAACCCTCTCTAACCGAGACACTTGGCCAATTGTGCTTCGCCCCATGGACCTCCCGGTCACGGCCGGCTGCGACAGAGCCTGGGCTTGAACCCAGAGTCTCTGGTAGCACAGCTTGCACTGCGATGCAGTGCCCTAGACCACTGCGCCACCCGGTGAGTCCAAACTTTTGACTGCTACTGTACATCAGCCTATTGTCTTCATTTGTCCAAGCTACCAACCAATCATAACCTGTTGATGAGTGTTGTCCCTGAGACAATCTCCTTCTCTCAGCAATTATGCTTCTCATTCAAAGAAAGTGGAGACAGCTAGCATAGGCCAGGCAACCTGGTTTGTCATATAATAAAGTTGAAATGATTCCATGGGGATAGTCAGAGATACTTTAAGTAAAAGTTTATAAGAACCCAGTCTTCAGGCTCATGCCTCTTGATCAGCTTCCTATTGGATTCTCAAGTGTGTGTTATCAGAGGGTGTCAATGGTATTCCTTACACAGTGAGCATGGTAGAGGGGCTTATATTTGATCTGAAACACTACAATGGTGCTTCCTGAACAACAGCCCAGGTGTATTTCCAGTGAAAACAGAGAGTACTGATGTTCCTTTACGTTCCTCTCATAAGACCCACAGAGACAAGTGTAGTCCCTTATTTGCAAGTTTGACACCTCCTTCAGAGTTGTGTTCATAGAACATGACACACTGCATCATTCCAAACGCTACATTTGACACAAAAAAGGAAATTCTTGTTTGAGGGCACCTGCGAGACGCTTCCCAAAATAAGTGGCTTATTTATAGTTCAGGTTAACTTTTTTTGTTGTTGAAAACTTAAGCAGGTATTGTTCTCCATAACTAACTTGGAGTAACATTTTATTCAGTGTTATTCAGTGTTGGTTAAGGGACGTGACATGATTTAAAACATCCCTTGACTCCATCAATGTGTTTTGAGGATGTCTGGTCACCAAGACCTTCAAAATTGTCTTGTGTTTTTTTTTTGTGTCACATTGTTGCTAAGTGCAGATTTTATGATCTGTTTACAAGGGTGTCTGGATGTCTCATTAGAGACTTCTAAAGCTTCGCCGCCCGTCCCCTCCCAAACCCTCTGGGAACTCTGGGTAAATCATTGTGTCATCGTGTGGGAGAGACCAACACGCCACCAAACAGTTTAAATATTTAAGGCTCTAATTTGGTAATTACTGCCCCCTTTTTAATGACAGTCTGACATAATTCCATCCATCTGTTTTTGGAGTCGCTTTGTTCAACCGTGGTCGAGTTTAGTCTCTCCATCTTGGTACGATAGGAAATAGAACCCGACAGCGTTTCCTCCCAATCAGTCTGAATTAGAGACATGTTGTGGAGCCAGAAGAAGAAATGCATCCCATTCATTGCTAAAAAGAATCATTCAAGTGTTTGAATGCAAGACCCATGTTTCCGTCCTTGATTTTTAGTCCCGTTGAATCAGTCCCAATGGCACACTATTCCCTTCTTAGTGCACTACTTCTGACCAGTGCTCAGAAGTAGGGAAAGGGTACCATTTGGTAAGCATCCCAGCTATTATTACTGTTCCAGCAGCAGAGCTATGTCATCCCAGACCAGGACACTCTAGTGTAAATACCACAGCTACATCATACTGTCTATATGTTCAACCCACAATGGCTAGGGAATGGAAGTATATCATGTAAAAGGATACAGACTAGAGTTTTACAGCCAGAAACATGCTATTAAACGCATCCCTCAGCTCAGTGTATGCTTCTTCTGCATAAAAAAAATATCTCTGAAAATGATGTATTTCTCTCTCTCCATCATTCATTGACATTGTAGAATATAGAGCATATAGACAAGAGTTTCCCTTCCTGTCATCCTCTGCTATTAGAATAGTTCATTTTCCAGCCCATTGTGAGGATAGAAAGGCCATGGAGTGCCTAGGTAAAGAGCTGGGCTGGCAGACATGTGGATCATTAGGAATGGACCACCATATTGGCGATTGTGTCTGCCTGACATTTGAGAGCGGCGAGTGCTGTAAGCTAGGCCTGTCACACTGATAACATTCCCAGGGGTGAGGTCGTGAGTGAAACACTGACTTTATTTATTTATTTCCTCATTAATCCCATGCCTTTAAGGAGGATGGCAGCTGGGTTTGGTTGTGTGTGCATGTGTGTGTGTGTGTGTGTGTGTATGTGTGTCAGTGTGAATATTTGTGTCTGTGTCGTCTTTTTTATTTCTCCCTTACAATCACAATGTTACAGCTGGTCTTAAATGTAAGGCAGTCAGTGCTGCCAATACAATACATTATCATTTTATATGGATAAAATGGGTTTTCATTCACATATGTAATGTCAGGATTTCACCAAATGACCAAGTCAGCTCGATTTAGTAGGTCAAGTTGAATAACTTTATTTACTGTATTTATACCACAGTCATTTAAGAAAGTCAAGGTATTATTACTAGTTGATGTTACCAATGTTACAATTGAAAAGTTTATTTCCAAAACGCTATATCCACACATTTTTCACATTCGTGTTTTTTCATCAGAAATGATTACTTATGGCTACCTTCATGTGTGTGTAAAATATTAGTGTTCTCAGATTTTTTATTCATTGATTTCAGATGTGTATGATTGTTTGTTTTTTGAAAAACGCTATATATAGTTGGAATGGGATGTTCTTATCCTGTATATTAAATATATTTAGACTGTGACGTCAATGTGGTCGTCTCACCTAGCTATCTTAAGATGAATGCACTTACAGTAAGTTGCTCTGGATAAGAACATCTGCTAAATAACTAAAATGTCAAATGTAAATGTTTTACATACAGATCTCATATTACTGTATGGAAATTTGTTTGTATAAGTTCTTTGTTACATTTGACTGTGTAAAACCTAGCAGTACTACTTATTTATTTAATAGTGAGAAAGATTCATAGCATTTTGCAAAAAAACATGATTATTTTTCTCTCTGAAATGAAACCATCAAGTGAAAGATTTTAAACAAATACATGTCTGTCATTGAACAACCCCATGCTATGATTAGACAATGAAAAAACACATAAATCTCTTTTATAATGTCTTTATGTGAATGGTGTAGATTGCCTCTGCATTGTGTTTGATCGGCTTACATATGACCAAAGGATCAGGGTAGGTGTTGATCTTTTAATCTGTGATAATGTCAACATATCTTGACAAACAGAAACCCATGACATACAGTTGAAGTCGGAAGTTTCTATACACCTTAGCCAAATACATTAAAACTCAGTTTTTCACAATTCCTGACATTTAATCCTAGTAAAATTTCTCTGTTTTAGGTCAGTTAGGATCACCACTTTATTTTAAGAATGTGAAATGTCAGAATAATAGTAGAGTGAATGATTTATTTCAGCTTTTATTTCTTTCATCACATTCCCAGTGGATCAGAAGTTTACATACACTCAAATAGTATTTGGTAGCATTACCTTTAAATTGTTTAACTTGGGTCAAACATTTTCTGAAGCCTTCCACAAGCTTCCCACAGTAAGTTGGGTGAATTTTGGCCCATTCCTGCTGACAGAGCTGGTGTAACTGAGTTAGGTTTCTAGGCCTCCTTGCTCGCACACACTTTTTCAGTTCTGCCCACACATTTTCTATGGGATTGAGGTCAGGGCTTTGTGATGGCAACTCCAATACCTTGACTTTGTTGTCCTTAAAACCATTTTGCCACAACTTTGGAAATATGCTTGATGTCATTGTCCATTTGGAAGACCCATTTGCGACCAAGCTTTAACTTACTGACTGATGTCTTGATATGTTGCTTCAATATATCCAAATAATTTTCCAACCTCATGATGCCATCCTCAGACCAGAGGACATTTCTCCAAAAAGTATGATCTTTGTCCCCATGTGCAGTTGCAAACCGTAGTCTGGCTTTTTTATGGCGGTTTTGGAGCAGTGGCTTCTTCCTTGCTGAGCGGCCTTTCAGGTTATGACTTGTTTTACTGTGGATATATATACTTTTGTACCTGTTTCCTCCAGCATCTTCACAAGGTCCTTTGCTGTTGTTCTGGGATTGATTTGCACTTTTCGCACCAAAGTACATTCATCTCTAGGAGACAGAAATTTGATTTGATTTGAACTCGCCTCCTTCCTGAGCGGTATTTTATTTTAAATTTTTATTACACCTTTATTTAACCAGGTTGGTCAGTTGAGAACAAGTTCTCATTTACAACTGCGACCTGGCCAAGATAAAGCAAAGCAGTGAGACACAAACAACAACACAGAGTTACACATGGAATAAGCAAACGAAAGGTCAATAACACAATAGAAAAATCTATATACAGTGTGTGCAAATGAGGTAAGATAAGGGAGGTAAGGCAATAAATAGGCCATAGTGGCGAAATAATTACAATTTAGCATTTAAACACTAGTGTGATAGATGTGCAGAAGATGAATATGATGGCTGCTTGGTCCCATGGTGTTTATACTTCCATATTATTGTTTGTACAGATGAATGTGGTACCTTCAGGCATTTGGAAATTGCTCCCAAGGATGAACCAGACTTGTGGAGGTTTACACATTTTTTTCCTCGGTCTTGGCTGATTTCTTTTGATTGTCCCATGATGTCAAGCACAGAGGAGCTGAGTTTGAAGGTAGGCCTTGAAATACATCCACAGGTACACCTCCAATTGGCTCAAATGATGTCAATTAGCCCATCAGAAGCTTCAAAAGCCATGATATAATTTTCTGGAATTTTCCAAGCTGTTTAAAGGCACAGTCAACTTAGTGTACGTAAACTTCTGACCCACTGGAACTGTGGTACAGTGAATTATAAGTGAAATAATATGTTTGTAAACAATTGTTGGAAAAATGACTTGTGTCATGCACAAAGTGGATGTCCTAACCGACTTGCCAAAACTATAGTTTGTAAATAAGAAATTTGTGGAGTGGTTTAAAAACGTTGTTGACTCCAACATAAGTGTATGTAAACTTCCGACTTCAACTGTACCTGAAAAATGTCCATGAACAAATACTGTGCTGCCCTAATAGGCCAAACTTCTTTGCAAAGTACAAAATAATAAAGAAAGGGGACATGATAAGCCATTCTAGTCCAATGACAACATGTAGCCTACAGTAGAAAGTACAGTAGCTAGCTAGCATGTACAACATTCACAAATCAATAGATCAAGAGTTCATAATTGACTGAAATACACGAATAACCCAATATATTGGTGGCAGACCATTATTTAAAAACACTGTCAGTGGCCATATAAACTCATTATTAGTGTTTTGACATATAGGATTAATTATGATTTCATGGGACAATTTCTCAGTAACATACCTCTTCCACATGGTAGACAGGAAATAGTTATTTTTTATTTAAACTTTATTTAACTAGGCAAGTCAGTTAAGGACAAATTCTTATTTACAATGACGGCCTAGTTCTAAAGCCCCCACCAGCCAAACCCTCCACTAACCCGGACGACGCTGGGCCAATTGTGCTCTGCCCTAAATACACTAAGGTAAGGGGGGCAGTGGATGTTTATGAGGGGGAATGCAAAAGGAGAAGGAAGTGTGCAACGTTGAAAAGGGCACTTACAACAAAAGGAATGTACAGTGTATCAGGCATGGGAACTATTCAGATTTGATGTCATTATACAAAATGAAAATCAACACTTTCTACACTTAAAAAAATAAAAGCTAATTTACCAAAATATATGAAAATGGATATCTAGCGTTTTGGAATGAAACTCTTCAATTGTTCCAGCCCCCATTCTACATAATACATTTCTCATCTGCATGGCATTACATTCGTGGTTCACATGCGGATACTTAGTGAGCACATGCTGTGGTAATGTATTCAAGCTCATTGTTGAAATGTAACCCCATGGGGAAGCCTATTTTCCTTGAGTCCAGCTCTAAAAACACTGACTGTCACGCCCTGGCCATAGTTTACTTTGTATGTTTCTATGTTTTGATTGGTCAGGGTGTGATCTGAGTGGGCATTCTATGTTGGATGTCTTGTTTGTCTATTTCTGTGTTTGGCCTGATATGGTTCTCAATCAGGGGCAGGTGTTAGTCATTGTCTCTGATTGGGAACCATATTTAGGGGGCCTGGGTTTCACTGTGTGTTTGTGGGTGATTGTTCCTGTCTCTGTGTTTTGCACCAGATAGGGCTGTGCGGTTTTCGTATGGTTTGTTATTTTGTTAGTTTATCGTGTATAGTTTCCGTATTTAATAAAATGAATCAAAACTACGCTGCATTTTGGTCCGCTCCTCCTTCCCACAACGAAAGCCGTGACAGAATCACCCACCACAACAGGACCAAGCGGCGTGGTAACAGGCAAAAGCAACAGCAGGAGCAACAAAAGAAGGAATGGACATGGGAGGACGAATTAGACGGAGAAGGACCCTGGGCTCAGCCTGGAGAATATCGCCGTCCCAAGGAAGAACTGGAGGCGGGGAAAGCAGAGAGGCGCCGGTATGAGGAGGCAGCACGGCAAAGCGGATGGAAGCCCTAGAGTCAGCCCCAAAAATTTCTTGGGGGGGGGGTCCAGGGAGAGTGTGGCAGACTCAGGAGTCAGACCTGAGCCCACTCTCCCTGTTTATAGTGAGGAGCCAAGGAGGAGACCAGAACCAGAGCCGGTGTTGGAGGTGAGCGAAACAGAGACTGTGAAGGAGTTAATGGGGAAATTGGAGGAGAGAGTAATGAGGGAGTTGCTTTGTTGGTGCTTTAAATATGGTATTCGCCCGACGGAGCGTGTCGGGGATTTGATGGCACCTGGGTCAGCGCTCCATACTCGTCCTGAGGTGCGTGCTAGTCGGCTGGTGAAGTTGGTGCCAGCCTCACGCACCAGGCCTCCTGGCACCTCCCTAGCCTTGCATGTCCTGTGCCAGCACTGCTCTCAAGATCTCCAGTACGCCTTCACGGTCTAGCCCATCCTGTGACACCTCCACACACCAGCCCTCCGATGGCAGTTCCCTGCACCAGGCTTCCTGTGCGTGTCCTCGGCCCAGTACCTCCAGTGCCAGCACCACGCATCAGGTCTACAGTGCGCCTCGCCTCTCCAGCGCTGCCGGAGCCTTCCTCCTCTCCTGCGCTGCCGGAGTCTCCCGCCTGTTCAGCGCTGCCGGAGCCTTCCTCCTCTCCTGCGCTGCCGGAGTCTCCCGCCTGTTCAGCGCAGTCAGAGCCTTCCTCCTCTCCTGCGCTGCTGGAGTCTCCCGCCTGTTTAGCGCTGCCAGAGCCTTCCGCCTCTACAGCGTTGCCGGAGTCTCCTGCCTGTGTAGCTCAGCCAGAGCTGCCAGCCTGCATGGAGCAGCCAGAGCTGTCAGTCTGCATGGAGCAGCCAGAGCTGCCAGTCTGCAAGGAGCTGCCAGTCTGCAAGGAGCTGCCAGTCTGCAAGGAGCTGCCAGTCTGTAAGGAGCTGCCAGTCTGCAAGGAGCTGCCAGTCTGTAAGGAGCTGCCAGTCTGCAAGGAGCTGCCAGTCTGTAAGGAGCTGTCAGTCTGCAAGGAGCTGTCAGTCTGCAAGGAGCTGCCAGTCAGCCAGACTCTTCCAGATCCGCCAGTCAACCAGACTCTTCCAGATCCGCCAGTCAACCAGACTCTTCCAGATCCGCCAGTCAGCCAGACTCTTCCAGATCCGCCAGTCAGCCAGACTCTTCCAGATCCGCCAGTCAGCCAGACTCTTCCAGATCCGCCAGTCAGCCAGACTCTTCCAGATCCGCCAGTCAACCAGACTCTTCCAGATCTGCCAGTCAGCCAGACTCTTCCAGATCTGCCAGTCAGCCAGACTCTTCCAGATCTGCCAGTCAGCCAGACTCTTCCAGATCTGCCAGTCAGCCAGACTCTTCCAGATCCGCTAGTCAGCCAGACTCTTCCAGATCCGCTAGTCAGCCAGACTCTTCCAGATCCGCTAGTCAGCCAGACTCTTCCAGATCTGCCAGTCAGCCAGACTCTTGTCCGGCGCTGCTGCCAGAGTCTCCCGCCTGTCCGGCGCTGCTGCCGGAGTCTCCCGCCTGTCCGGCGCTGCTGCCGGAGTCTCCCGCCTGTCCGGCGCTGCTGCCGGAGTCTCCCGCCTGTCCGGCGCTGCTGCCGGAGTCTGAAGAGCCCCTCTGTCCCGAGCTGCCCCTCTGTCCCGAGCTGCCCCTCTGTCCCGTGTTGTTAAGTAGGGTGTGATTGTGGGTGATTGTTCCTGTCTCTGTGTTTTGCACCAGATAGGGCTGTTTTCGTAGGTTTGTTATTTTGTTAGTTTATTGTGTATAGTTTCCGTATTGAATAAAATGAATCAAAACTACGCTGCATTTTGGTCCGCTCCTCCTTCCCGCAATGAAAGCCGTGACACTGACTCACAGAAGAAACATAATGCTGGACAGTATAGCTACTAGGACACTGGTGAACCAATAGATATCCAATAATTCACTATTATAAACTCAGCAAAAAAATAAACGTCACTTTTTCAGGACCCTGTCTTTCAAAGATAATTAGTAAAAATCCAAATAACTTCAAAGATCTTCATTGTAAAGGGTTTAAACACTGTTTCCCATGCTTTTTCAATGAACCATAAACAATTAATGAACATGCACCTGTGGAACGGTCATTAAGACATTAACAGCTTACAGACGGTAGGCAATTAAGGTCACAGTTATGAAAACTTAGGGCACTAAAGAGGCCTTTCTACTGACTCTGAAAAACACCAAAAGAAACATGTCCAGGGTTCCTTGCTCATCTGCGTGTACATGCCTTAGGCATGCTGCAAGGAGGCATGAAGACTAAAGTGTGGCCAGGGCAATAAATTGCATTGTCCGTACTGTGAGACACCTAAGACAGTGCTTCAGGGAGACAGGAAGCCAAAGTAATTCCGCTACCCAAGAATGGTAAAGCAGGGCCTCCTGGGTGGAGTAATGGTCCAGGGCACTGCATTGCAGCGCCAGCTGCACCACCAGAGAACCTGGGTACACGCCCAGGCTCTGTTCGTAACCGCCTGCAACCGGGAGGTCCATGGGGCAATGCACAATTGGCCTAGCATCGTTAGGGGGAGCCTGGGGATGTCCTTGTCTCATCGCACACCAGCAACCCTTGTGGCGGGCTGCGCAGCCAGCCACGACCGGGAGCCCTGTGGGGTGACACACAATAGGCCAAGTGTCGTCCAGGTTTGCCATTAGGGATATCCTTGTCTCATCACGCACCAGCAACTCCTGTGGCAGAACGCATGCTAACCAGGTCACACAGTGTTGGATGCATGCTGTGTTAAGCCTCAGTACGGCTTGGTGGGGTTGTGTTTCGGAGGAAACATCAAATTCAACCTTTGTGAGGGGGTTAAAAAACATGTTTTTTTAAAGTGGTAAAGCAGCCTTTACTGATTCTAAAAACAGACCTATAAGCTTGCTGCCAGCTCTTAGCTGTTGGAAAAAATTGTGTTTGATCAAATACAATTCTATTTCTCTGTAAACAAATTAACAACAGACTTTCAGCATGCTTATAGAGAAGGACACTCAACATGTACTGCACTGACACAAATGACTGATGATTGGTTGAAAGAAATTGATAATAAGAAGATTGTGGGAGCTGTACTGTTAGATTTCAGTGCAGCTTTGGACATTATTGACCATAACCTGTTGTTGAAAAAACGAATGTGTTATGGCTTTTCAACCTCTGCCATATCATTGTTTCAGAGATATCTATCTAATAGAACTCAAATAGTTTTCTTTAATGGAAGCTTCTCTAATATCAAACATGTAAAGTGTGGTGTACTCCAGGGCAGCTCTTTAGGCCCTCTACTCTTTTCTATTTTGACCAATGACCTGCCACTGGCATTAAACACAGCATGTGTGTCCATGTATGCTGATGATTCAACCATATACACATCAGCTATCACAGCTAATGAAGTCACTGAAACCCTTAACAAAGAGTTGCAGTCTGGTTTGGAATGGATAGCCAGTAATAAACTGGTCCTGAACATCTCTAAAACTTAGAGCATTGTATTTGGTACAAATCATTCCTTAACCTCTTACATCTATGGGGGCGCTATTTCATTTTTGGATGAAAAACGTTCCTGTTTTAAACAAGATATTTTGTCACAAAAAGATGCTCGACTATGCATATAATTGATAGCATTCGAAAGAAAACACTCTGACGTGTCCAGAAATACCAAGATATTCTCTGTGCGTGCCCTAGAACGTGAGCTTCAGGCAAAACCAAGATGAGATGGCATCCAGGAAATGACAAGGATTTTTGAGGCTCTGTTTTCCATTGTCTCCTTATATGGCTGTGAATGCGAGAGGAATGAGCCTGCCCTTTCTGTCGTTTCCCCAAGGTGTCTGCAGCATTGTGACGTATTTGTAGGCAGATCATTGGAAGATTGACCATAAGAGACCACATTTACCAGGTGTCCGCCCGGTGTCCTGCGCCGAAATTGGTGCGCAAAAGTCACCTGCCAGTATTTTTCCATGGGATACAGAGAGGAAAGCAAGCTTCCACGAACTGCATATCAATGAAGAGATATGTGAAAAAACACCTTGAGGATTGATTCCAAACAACGTTTGCCATGTTTCGGTCGATATTATGTAGTTAATCCGGAAAAAGTTTTACGTTGTAGGTGACTGAATTTTCGGTTCGTTTCGGTAGCCAGACGCAATGTAGAAAACGGAACGATTTCTCCTACACACAGACGCTTTCAGGAAAAACTGCGCATTTGGTATGTAACTGAGAGTCTCCTCATTGAAAACATCAGAAGCTCTTCAAAGGTAAATGATTTTATTTATTTGGTTATCTGGTTTTTGTGAAAATGTTGCGCGCTAAATGCTACTCAAAATGCTATGCTAGCTTTGCATACTCTTACACAAATTAGTCAATTTCTATGGTTCAAAAGCATATTTTGAAAATCTGAGATGACAGTGTTGTTAAGAAAAGGCTAAGCTTGAGAGCAGACACATTATTTTCATTTTATTTGCGATTTTCAGAAATCGTTAACGTTGCGTTATGCTAATGAGCCTGAGGCTTTAGTCACAAACCCGGATCCGGGATGGGGAGTTTCAAGAAGTTAAGTTCTAGACCTCAGCTGAATCTGGTAATGAATGGTGTGGTTGTTGAACAAGTTGAGGAGACTGAATTACTTGACGTTACCTTAAATTGTAAACTGTCATGGTCAAAACATAGATTCAATGGTTGTAAAGATGGGGAGAGGTCTGGCCGTAATAAAGAGATGCTCTGCTTTTTTTGACACCACACTCGAAAAAGCAAGTTAAACAGGCTCTAGTTTTGTCTAATCTTGATTATTGTTCAGTTGTGTGGTCCAGTGCTGCAAGGAAAGACCTAGTTAAGCTGCATCTGGCCCAGAACAGAGCAGCACATTCTGCTCTTCATTGTAATCAGAGGGCTAATATAAATATTATGCATGCCAGTCTCTTTGGCTAAGAGTTGAGGAGAGACTGACTGCATCACTCCTTCCTTTTATAAGAAACATTAATGTGTCGAAAATCCCAAATTGTTTGCATAGTCAACTTACACACAGCTCTGACACACACACGTATCCCACCAGACATGCCACCAGGGGTCTTTTCACAGTCCACAAATTCAAGAAAGCGTACAGTATTATATAGACCCCTTATTGTATGGAACTTCCTTCCATCTCATATTGCTCAAATAAACAGCAAACCTGGTTTTAAAAAACAGATAAAGCAACACCTCACGGCACAACTTCTCTCCCCTATTTGACCTAGATTGTTTGTGTGCCTGCATTTATATGTAGGCTACGTGTGCCTTTTTAAAGAATGTATGTAGTTCTGTTCTTGAGCTGTTCTTGTCTATTGATGTACTGTATTATGTCATTCTGTATTATGTTTCATGTTTTGTGTGGACCCCAGGAAGAGTAGCTGCTGCTTTTGCAACAGCTAAAAAATACCAATATCAAAATGACAGAGTGAAAAGAAAGAAGCCTGTGTAACAGATGTAAATCTTACTCTCCTTGCGTTGTGTTTTGTCCAAATAAATCAACCCAGCCAGTGGTCCAAGTTGATCATTATTTATTTATGTTGTTAAATAGGAAACAGCACGTTAGTTGTGCAGGGCTTAACGATTCCAAAACATGCATCCTGTTTGCAATAAAGAATCCTTAAGATGACGATGGGATGCATACCTGTCGTTTTATGGCTCCTGACCAATTCTGCAAAAAATGTTTTCGCTGATCTTAACTTTCTTTTAACATAATGTTTCCGCCATCGTTTCCTATGACCCCAAAAAACTTCTGATTAAAAGCATGAGCTGGCGCACACCTAGAGAAAATAATATAGTGTAGAGGTGCTGACTAACAGCAAATAAACTGTAAGCTATAAACAAGTAATAAAGAGAGTCACACACAAACCAACATTTCGACATCACTGTGCCTTCTTCAGGGTGACCCTGAAGACCTTGAAGAAGGCACAGTGATGCCGAAAGTTGGTCTTTTATCCAATAAATTACTGGAAGTCAATTTATATAGAGTGTGCGACTCTATTTATTTTTTACAACCAAACCAAAACATTTTTACAACCAAAACTTCAATCAGTCTTTGGCACAGGACATACTGCTCACCTCTTGCCGGGCCCTGATCCCTGGCACCGGGAAGAGGAAAAAACGTTGCTATAGAGGACTCTATGCAGGCACATTGATAAGACTAAGGTGACGAGTGAATAATTGGCGAATGTGCAATCGCTGGAGAACAAAGTGGACGAGCTCCATTCGAGACTATCCTCTCAACAGGACATTAAGAACTGTAATATACACTGCTTTTCGGAGTCATGGCTGAACAAAGACAAAGTTAGCTGGATTTTCCATGCATCAGCAGGACGGAACATCAGCATCTGGTAAGATCTGTGGGGGTGCGGTGTGTCTTTTTGTCAACAAAGACTGGCACTAAGACCACACTCAACAAGCTGCGTAGGGCCATAAGCAAACAAGAAAATGATTATCCAGAGGCGGCGCTCCTAGTGGCCAGTGATTTTAATGCATTAAACCTGAAATCCGTTTGACCTAATTTTGACCAGCATCACTCATGTGCAACTAGAGGGAAAAAACTCTAGATCCCCTTTACTCTACACACAAACACATACAACGCTCTCTCTCACTCTCTATTTGACAAATCTGACTCTATCCTCCTGATTCCTGTTTACAAGCAAAAATTCAAACAGGAAATACAGGAAGTACCAGTGTACAGTGTCCAGATGAAGGGGATGCTAAGCTACAGGACTGTTTTGCTAGCACCGTGGAATATGTTCCCGGATTCATCCGATGGCATTGAGGAGCTTACCACATCAGTCACCAGCTTCATTAATAAGGACATTGACAACGTCGTCCCCACAGTGACAGTCTGTACATATCCCAACCATAAACTAAAGCTGCCGCTTTCAAAGAGCGGGACACTAATCCGGACGCTTATAAGAAATCTTGCTATGACCTCTGATGGGCTTTGGCTGGGCCACTCAAGGACATTCAGAGATTTGTTCTGAAGCCACTCCTGAATTTTCTTGGCTGTGTGCGTATGTTTGTTGTCCTGTTGGAAGGTGCACCTTCGCCACAGTCTGAGGTCCTGAATGCTCTGAGGCAGTTTTTCATCAATGATCTCTCTGTACTTTGCTCTGTTAATCTTTTCCTCAATCCTGACTAGTCTCCCAGTTGCTAAAAAACAGCCCCACAGCATGATGCTGCCACCACCATGCTTCACCTGGATGATGCCAGGTTTCCTCCAGATGTGATGCTTGGCATTTAAGTCAAAGAGTTCAATCTTGGTTTCATCAGACCAGAGAATCTTGTTTCTCATGGTCTGCGAGTCTTCACGTGCCTTTTGGCAAACTTCAAGCGGACTGTCATGTGCCTTTTGCTGAGGAGTGGCTTCCGTCTGGCCACTCTACCATAAAGGCCAGATTGGTGGAATGCTGCAGAGATGGTTGTCCTTCTGGAAAGTTCTCCCATCTCCACAGAAGAAGTCTGCAGCTCTGTCAAAGTGACCATTGAGTTCTTGGTCACCTCAGTGACGAAGGCCCTTCTCTCCCGATTGCTCAATTTAGCCGGATGACCAGCTGTAGGAAGAGTGTCTAGGAAGAGTCTAGGTGTTTCCAAACTTCTTCAGTTTAAGAATGATGGAGGCAAGCGTGTTCCCGGGGTCCTTCAATTAAGCAAAATTTTGTTGGTACCCTTCCCCAGAGCTGTGCCATGACACAATCCTTTCAACGGAGCTCTACGGATAATTCCTTCGATCTGATGGCTTGTTTTTTGCTCTGACATGCACAGTCAACTGGGGGACTTATGTAGACAGGTGTGTGCCTTTCCAAATCATGTCCAATCAATGGAATTTACCACAGGTGTGGTAAATCAAGTCCAATCGAGTTGTAGAAACATCTCAAGGATGATCAATGGAAACAGAATGCACCTGAGCTCAATTTCAAGTCTCATAGCAAAGGGTCTGAACACTTATGTAAATAAGGTATTTCTGTTTTGTATTTTTTTATACATTTGCAAAAAAAATGTTTTTCTTAAAACCTGTTTTCACTTGATGAGGAAAGAAATATACTTAATCAATTGTAGAATAAGGCTGTAATGTAACTAAATGTGGACAAAGTCAAGGGGTCTGAAGACTTTCCGAATGCCCTGTACACACTCATCACATACTGTACACTGCTGCTACTATCTATCATCTATCTTGTTGCCTAGGCACTTTACCCTTACCTATATGTACATATCTACCTCAATTTCCTCATACCTCTGCACATCGACTGGGTACTGGTAAGCTGTCATTGCATTGGAAGGGCCCATAAGTAAACATTTCACCTGTTGTTTATGAAGCATGTTACAATTAAAATGTTTTTTTTTTATTTGAAGTAAAACAGCTAAAAAAAAGGCTAATAAATTAGCATTATGAATGTTATGTTTGGGGCAAATCCAACACAACACATCACAGAGTAACACTTTGTATATTTAAGCATGGTGGTGGCTGCATCATGTTATGGATATCTTTGTCATCGGCAAGGTCTAAGGAGTGTTTTAGGACAACAATAAATGGAATAGAGCTAAGCACAGGCAAAATCCTAAGGAAAAACCTGGTTCAGTCTGCTTTTCAACAGACACTGGGAGACAAGTTCCCTTTCAGCAGGACAATAACCATAAAACACAAATGCAAATATACACTGGATTTGCTTACCAAGACGACATTGAATGTTCCTGAATGGCCTAGCTACAGTTTTGACTTATATCCGCTTGAAAATCTATGGGAAGACTTGAAAATGGTTTTCTAGAAATGATCAACAACCAACTTGACAGAGCTTGAAGAATATTTTAAAGAATAATGTGCAAATATTGTACAATCCAGGTGTGCAAAGCTCTTAGAGAGCTCTTCATCCATTATGAATTCAAGCTGTAACAACAAAATGTGGAATAAGTCAAGGGGTGTGAATACTTTCTGAAGGATCTGTGACTTCTAAGTGACAGGAAGCAGGAGCATCACCACCATTCAGCCTACAACGCTGCGCACACACCCGTCGTTACTATATCACTAGTTTTGTCATGTCAGCAAATGACTGCTGTCTGGACACACTCAAATCCTATTTGGTCGCTTGTAACTTGCTGTTTGGACAGTCAGTACGGATTTCAAACGGATTTGAAAAACAAAACTGATTTGAGCATTAATGCCTGCAGTGTGAACAAGGCTTAAGTCTTTGACCACACTGTGTTGTTACTTTGGTGAGTAAAAACTCATGCTTCCGAGCCTTCAAAGATGCGCTGCGCTTGATGTTCAAGCCTTTCCTCCAGCCTTTGAGGAAATGCAGTATCTCTGTCACCCAAGCAAGGTCACGCTTAATCC
This sequence comes from Oncorhynchus masou masou, assembly GCF_036934945.1. Lineage (NCBI taxonomy): Eukaryota > Metazoa > Chordata > Actinopteri > Salmoniformes > Salmonidae > Oncorhynchus > Oncorhynchus masou. The sequence continues at coordinate 414,517 of NW_027016545.1, read as the reverse complement.
ATTTATTTATGGAGTCATCCTTTGTGTGTCTATTGCTTCTGCCCATATGACTTGTATGACAGTGTCTGGAGCTTTGAAAAGGCTTGTTTATAGCCACTCATTTTACAGTAGCTAAATGGCTGTTGCTCATTCGAATTCATTATACCCTTTTTTAATGAACACATTTCTCTCATGTCTTTCTGTTCCTCTACCTATTAGGATAATTTAATTTAATCAAGAGAGAGAGATTTCTGGTTCCATGCTTCAAAATGCCTTAAAAAACACTACAATTAGAGCATATCCAATTAACAAAACCTGAAGGTAATCTGCATAGAGAATGGGCTACTTATTTTTGGCTAGGTTTAGTCGAGGGCCATGGCTCAGACCCTATTGGCTACGGGATGCGCGATAATCTCTCATGGACAGACAATGTAAACATAATTGGTACCGTAGATCTGTAATGATACAACAGGATGCGTGTATAACAGGGTTGGTTTCAACTTGCCACGTCAGAAATATGTATTCAATGTTTATGTATTTATATTGGTTGGTTCAAGTCAGATGTCAATATGTCAAATGACATTGGCTACACTTCCAGACAGGGGGAGATTGTGAACGTCAGTTCTTCCCAGTCTGATATTGACATGCAAGCGGTAGGTCAAGGTAGGTCACATTCTATTTAAGTTCACTATGCACATATCCTGATATTGAGCCAGAATCTTTCTCTCTCTCTCTATAAACTGATCTTACAAAACATTAGTAACACCTTCGTAATATTTAGTTGCACCCTCTTTTGCCCTCAGAACAGCCTCGATGCATGAACTCTACAAGGTGTCAAAAGCGTTCCACAGGGATGCTGGCCCATGTTGACTCCAATGCTTCCCAAAGTTGTGTCAAGTTAGCTGGATGTCATTTGGGTGATGGACCATTCTCGATACACACAGGAAACTCTTGAGTTTAAAAAACCCAGCAGCGTTGTAGTTCTTGACACACTCAAATTGGTACCTACTACCATATCCCGATGAAAGGCACATAAATCTTTTGTCTTGCCCAATCACCCACTGTATGACACACATTCACAATTCCATGTCTCAATTGCCTCAAGGCTTAAACATTTCTTTAACCTGTCTCCACCCCTTCATCTACACTGATTGAAGTGGATTTGCCTGGTCAGACTATGTCATGGAAAGAGCAGGTGTTCCTAATGTTTTGTGCACTCAGTGTATATGGTGCATTCGGAAAGTATTCAGACCCCTGACCTTTTCCAAATTATGTTACTTCACAGCCTTATTCTAAAATTGATTAAATCATATTTTTCCCTCATCGATCTAAACACAATACCCCATAATAACAAAGCAAAAACCAGTTTTAGACATTTTTTCAAATTTATAATAAGTACAAAACAGAAACACCTTATTTATATAACTATTCAGACCATTTGCTATGAGACTCAAAATTGAGTTCAGGTGCATCCTGTTTTCATTGATCATCCTTGAGATATTTCTACAACTTGATTGGAGTTCACCTGTGATAACTTTCCAGAAGGGTCTTGGTGGTTCCAAACTTCTTCCATTTATTAAGAATTATGGAGGTCACTTTGTTCTTGGAGTCCTTCAATGCTGCAGTAATTTTTGTTGGTACCCTTCCGCAGATCTGTGCCTCGACACAATCTTGTCTCAGAGCTCTCCAGACAATTCCTCGAATCATGGCTTGGTTTTTGCTTTGATATGCAATGTCAACTGTGGGACCTTTTATATAGACAGGTGTGTGTGCCTTTCCAAATCATGTCCAATCAATTGAATCTAACACAGGATGGACTCCCATCAAGTTGTAGAAACATCTCAAGGATGATCAATGGAAACAGGATGCACCTGAGCTCATTTTTGAGTCTCATAGCGAATGGTCTGAATACATACAGTACCTGTCAGAAGTTTGTACACACCTACTCATTCAAGGGTTTTTCTTTATTTTTACTTATTTCTACGTTGTAGCAAAGACATAATAGCAAAGACATAAAAACTATGAATTGACACATGAAATCATGTAGAAACAAAAAAGTGTTAAACAAATCAAAATATATTTTATATTTTATATTTCAAATAGCCACCCTTTGCCTTGATGACAGCTTTTCACACTTTTGGCATTCTCTCAACCAGTTTCATGAGGTAATCACCTGGACTGCATTTCAATTAACAGGTGTGCCTTGTTAAAGGTTAATTTGTGGAATTGTTTTCCTTCTTAATGCATTTGAGCCAATTAGTTGTGTTGTGACAAGGTAGGGGTGGTATACAGAAGATAGCCCTATTTGGTAAAAGACCAAGTCCATATTACGGCAGGAACAGCTCAAATAAGCAAAGAGAAATGACAGTCAATCATAAATTTAAGACATGAAGGTCAGTCAATCCGGAAAATGTCAAGAACTTTGAAAGTTTCTTCAAGTGCAGTCACAAAAACCTTCAAGCTCTATGATGAAACTGGCTCTCATGAGGACCGCCATAGGAAAGGAAGACCAGGAGTTACCTCTGCTGCAGAGGATAAGTTCATTAGAGTTAACTGCACCTCAGATTGCAGCCCAAATAAATGTTTCACAGAGTTCAAGTAGACACATCTCAACATCAACTGCTCAGAGGAGACTGCATGAATCAGGTCTTCATGGTCAAATTGCTGCAAAGAAACCACTACGAAAGGACACCAATAATAAGAAGAGACTTGCTTGGGCCAAGAAACACGAGCAATGGACATTAGACCAGTGAAAATCTGTCCTTTGATCTGATGAGTCCCAATTTGAGATTTCTGGTTCCAACCACCGTGTTTTTGTGAGACGCAGGGTAGGTGAATGGATGATCTCTGCACGTGTGGTTCCCACCGTGAAGCATGGAGGAGGAGGTGTGATGGTGCTTTGCTGGTGACACTGTCTGTGAGTTATAACGAATTCAAGGCATACATAACCAGCATGGCTACCACAGCATTCTGCAACGATACGTCTTCCCATCTGGTTTGCGCTTAGTGGGACTATCATTTGTTTTTCAACAGGACAATGACCCAAAACACACCTCAAGGCTGTGTAAGGGCTATTTCACCAAGAAGGAGAGGGATGGTGCTGCATCAGATGACCTGGCCTCCACAATCACCCGACCTCAACCCAATTGAGATGGTTTGGGATGAGTTGGATTGCAGAGTGAAGAAAAAGCAACCGACAAGTGCTCAGCATATTTGGGAACTCATTCAAGACTGTTGGAAAAGCATTCCTCATGAAGCTGGTTGAGAGAATGCCAAGAGTGTACAAAGCTGTCATCAAGGCAAAGGGTGGCTACTTCAAAGAATCTAAAACATATATCTTAATTTGTTCAACACTTATTTGGTTAGTACATGATTGTCCTGCACATCTAATGTGTTTCCTTGTGTCTATTGTCAAAATGGGAGGGGACATTTGGCCCATATAGTTGCACGCAAAATGCAAAGACAGGATGGAGCGCTTCGTTTCATTGGTTTATCTCTTCTCTTAACATGTATGGACCCAGAATTGAATCAAACACCTGACCTGTTATGTAAAACTTCAGTTCTGGATTAACCAAGATATATGCTCGATAACTGGACTTCATGTTTTCTTAATAATATTCTCATTTGCAATCCACACAGTAAGCATTTGTGGGCTGCAGATAGCCTAGCGTTGTGCCAGTAACCGACAGGTTGCTGGTTTGAATCCCTGACCTGACTAGATGAAAAACCTGTTGATGTGCCCTTGAGCAAGGAATTTAACCCTAATTACTCTGGATAACAGTCTGCTAAATGGCCGAGAAAGGGTCATTTCATTAGATACGTTTATTAACACAGAACATAGGCACATTCTAAAATAATTAGATGGGGTGTCAAACTCATTTCATGGAGTTCCGAGTGTCTGCAGGTTTTTGATTTTGTCTTTCAATTAAGACCTAGACAAGCAAGGGAGGGGAGTTCCATACTAATTACTGACCTTAATTCAACAATCAAATACAAAGATGGAGGGAAAACCCGCAGACATTCGTCCCTCCGTGGAATGAGTTTGACGCCTGCCTTAAAACAATCCCCGTCAAGGGAGGAGCTGATTTTTTTTGTATATCACAGTAAAGCATTCTTATGATGACTGTAACATTTGTTTGCACTTTCAATTCTTGCACTTCTCATAAAAAGTGTATTTCAACACTCAGCAGCTGAGGCAAATTTGACAAAAGACTAAACTTGGAACCAAACAAAGCTGTCGTATATACCCCTTGTGATGAAGGCAGCCAATGGACTGCTTATCCACAATGGAAACACATATCTTTTTTTCGAGTACAGTTGAAATATGCAGCATGCAATATGAATTGTCTTGATCTCATGAAGAGGTAACTCTGTTGACCATTTAGACAATTTATTGAAAGCTAGCCAATGTTACAGACTAGCGTAGCCAACTACTGTAAATGTCAATTTGTGTTTCATTATACATTCATTATACCTTAATTCAGTAGTTAATTTATGTTTTGTCATTTCAAGTTACTAGCTGCAGGCTTAAAGACACATTCAATCATATACTGTGTACAGAAACCCAAATACAAGCATGTAGATACAAATATGTGTGTGTCTTGTATAAGATAACTAGAGTTTAATTTCTTAGCCAGACGAGTTCTAAAATAGCAGCTGCCCAATACCATGTTGGGCATGCATAATGTTGGATGCACTGGAATATAAGGTATGGAGCATTATAAAGAGATGATATAAAAAGCAGTTGGGAAATTAATGTTTGAGTTTCAAGTACTAATTATTCAGTGAATGTGAGTATATTTAGGTGGTTTAAATGATTCACTTTCAAAAAAACCTTCTCAAAGTCAAGTGCCAAAATCTTGCCAAACCATTCATTATTCTACTAACTACAGTATGACCGAATGAGACGGTTTCCATAATGTATGTTTTATGCATATACATACAAACAAAGAACATCATCACAAATGGTGTTTCGCCATTTACTGAATAAGGAGACAAATAGTAAAGGTGTCTCAGGAAGTATTTGATGCATCTATCTATATAAATAGTTCAACCTACCAATCAATGCGAGTCAAGTGTTTTGGAGGGCACAAACTTACAGCTTTGCAGTCCAGAAATGAGAGCTTTACCATTTATGCCAAAAGCCTTGGCCTGTGATGGAGACTGTACAACTGTCATCAACACATATCTTATGTACCCAGGCCACAAGAAACTAGGGTTAAGTGCCTTGCTCATGTGTTCATCGGCAGATTTGTCAGCGATTCGAACCATTAACCTTTCGGTTACTGGCCCAACGCTCTTAACCTGCCGCCCTGACAAAAGACAAAAACCCACAAAGAAAAGACAACAGGCAAATGCCTATGTGGTCTCAATGTCTAAATAGTGACGGCAGGGCTAGTTCAAACTGCAGGACTTGGTGAATAGATCATGGGAGACAAATGTGAGAGACAATAATGAATAAAGATGCACAAGCACGTGTATGTGTAGTGGGTGTTCTTCCACTCTAAAATGCACTAGACTGTATAAGACAAAATCCAGAAAAGAAAAGAGAACATTCAAATGCATATGAGGTGCCAATGTCTAAATAGTGACCGCAGGGCTAGTTCAATCTGCAGTAGGATGATTCTCCTCACAGGTGAGTGAATCAGCCCATGCTTGGTAAATTGCACTTGGTTGATCTCGATGAGCAGGACACAGAAGAGCTGAATAGATAATGTGAGACAAAATTGAGAGACAAGAATGAATAAAGGAAATCATCACCGCAAAGGAATGTAGTTAGTGAGCTAGCAAATTGACATTATGGCAGTATGAGGCATGGTGCTCTGCAATCATTCGACTCCAACTATTGACAGGGATAATGTGATATTTATTTGTCAGTATGAATGAAATTAGTGGGTCCTGCCTTGATGACTGTATTGGATTTGTGTAGTCTTAAATGTAATACTTGCAATAAACTGAAAGCTAAAACGCTGATTGTCCTGGAATGACATGCTAGCTAGTGATAAAGCTACAGTATCTGCTCCTGCTAGCTAGAAACATATCACTTGTTGTAACTAGCTAGCTAACTAGCAAACGAGCTACTGTACATTACTAAGGTTCCCGTGTTCTGCGTTGGGAGTCATTTTACAGCTTGCTTTGATGGTATCAGGTTTCTATCACTAAATAGTTAGATTACAAATAAATAAAAAATACCTGATAGCATTTTGTCGGACGGCAATCTCTCTCGAGCTGTCTACTACCTTAGAGACTGATAACGTGTATCAGCAGAAATAGTGTTGTTAATTTCATTGATATGAATCAGTCATATACAGAGAGAGTTGGGCCAATGAGATTTCTGTCCGAGCGTTCTGAGGGCTCCACTTTCTCCTCCATAGCCGTTGCTAAGTGTTAATTGAGGCTTACGCATTGTGTTGTTAATTTCTGATAGCTTTCGCTAAGCTACTAAGCTAACATATGGAATTGTTTTAAGATGGTTTGTTTTAAGGATCGTTTAGCTATTTGAGTTTTAGGACCCCTTAAAGGTATCAAAAAATATATATACAAAATGTATTTGATTAAATGTTTAATTTGGCTTTAGAAGCCCATAGAAACGCACTGAATAAAATCTTTATACATGGATAAACAGATAGTAAAAAAAAAGAAAAATCTGAAGTGTTTGTCCTAAATGTGAGTGATTTTAGAAAAATCAAGAAACTATACATGTATTTACAGCCTTATATAGGCTGTCGTTGCAAATAAGAATTTGTTCTTAACTGATTTGCCGAGTTAAATAAATGTTAACTAAAATCAAATCTATAATTTCTTTACGGGTATGGGGACCTTCAGATGAGTCGTGTGAGATTTGTGGGTGTGATAGAGCAAAACAACCAACATGTATGTATGAGATGAGTTCATGAGATATTCACCTTTCCACAGAGGGGTTAGTGTGTAGCCCAAACTGTTCGGACACTACAGTTGTCAGATTGGCTGTGCTGACTTGTGGGAGTGGTAGAGCAAAACAGAACACCATGGTGTTTGTGAGAGTCTCATCTTTCCATAGGGTCATTATAGTGTTCTAGGCCAAACCGTTAGGATGCTACAGACGATTTCGTGAGAAGACCGATTTTCAGGATGTCTTATGGTCTGACAAACACCACTCTGGCTCTGCCACCTTTTACAGTAGATGTGGAAGTGCGACATCGGCGGATGCAGTGGATTGAGATTCATCTGATGCAAAGAAACAAATCTGTAGTTTAAACTAACGGAATTCTGATAGGGATTTTTGCATTATGCTAATTCTATTTCCACAGGGCTGCAGAAAGGGGGTGAAAACCACAGAGGCCCATCTCACTCTGCAAACTCAAATTAGGACAAGCTAGATCAAATATTAAACTTGAAAACCAGATGTACCTGAGGTAGTTCAGTAAACCTTGCTGCCATGATGAGTAACCTTGCCCGAGACCTGATTACCCGTGTTTGCTCCCATACAGATGTAGGATCTTAATTTGAGCCAGTTTGCTACAGGAGGAAAATAATCCTGCAGCAACAGAAAATTGGAATTATTATGTGGATTATAATTAATGGAACTTTTTTATTAGGGAAAATCAAGTCTGATATTTTAAAGTCGAAATTACAAACTTTAGAAGCCTTTTTAAACCTTGAATAAACTACAAGTGTGCATTTCCTGCAGTGCAGGAACATTCTCAGCACCAAAAGAGTAATCAAATTAAAATCCCACAGCTGTAATGCCTAGGCCCTAGGCTTTAGCGTAGCGTGTTAACACGGTCTTGACATCCAGATGATAGTTAGTGTTTATGTTTATGTGCAAACTTATAATTAAATCAGTAAACATTTCTGCCCAGTTTTGGCTGACAGATGATTTTCTGGTGGTTTTCGATATGAAGTTAACCCACCCTCGAATGGAATGTTGAAGGAAGTAGTAATACTGGTAGTTGAATAATCAGTTTGCAGGCGAAAGTCAAATATAAGGGCTATTCTTGGATTGGGATCTTCTAACATCCATGCCTTTATCTTTCACTCTTTGGGCCTTATTTGTTCAAATATAAATCAAAATAAGAAGGTCATACACACAGGATCTTATCAAGCAAGCAGACCACAACAAAATACCAGTATGTGCTTTATGAATATTTATTCATTTTTCCTTACCATCAAATCAAATCAAATTTATTTATATAGCCCTTCGTACATCAGCTGATATCTCAAAGTGCTGTACAGAAACCCAGCCTAACCCAGCCCAAACAGCAAGCAATGCAGGTGTAGAAGCACGGTGGCTAGGAAAAACTCCCTAGAAAGGCCAAAACCTAGGAAGAAACCAAGAGAGGAACCAGGCTATGTGGGGTGGCCAGTCCTCTTCTGGCTATCAATTGGACTCAGTGGAGCAGAAGAGTAAATAACATGTTAAACAACAATATCTATCTCACATGGAGAATGAGTTTGCTGACCATATAAATAAACGGTCATTTGTGCTATGTGTTAGAAGACAGGAAATAACTGTGCTTGTCAGGGCATTTGAATATGAAAGGTGTGGTTCTAACCAATGTTCCAAAATAAACGATATTGAATCAAATTTATAGAGTTAAAGATTGGCTCCTTGTGAGCCTGCCCATTTACCCTTCTGCCGCCCCCTGTATCTTCCAATACTGTTGAATATAGAGGGGCGAGCACATTTTTCATTAGAATTTTAATTTATTGTTTCATTGTGGTCTCCCAGGCCTGGCTCTATCACTGAGGCTAAAATAACTGAATTACCGACACGGGGACGAGGAGACTATGAATTCTATCATTATCGCCATGGCAACATGGGCTCTGAGCATGAGCTGCCAGGTTGATATTGCGCTCTGAGCCTGAGCTCTCTCTTGCCGACTGGAGTGGAGTTCAGGCCATTGTGTTCTCAATAAAATGGGGGGGGGAGTAAAGGGATTGCTTCTCCCCATGTGCAGGGCTGCAGGAGATATGATATCAAATGAGCGGCCAAGTTTTCTCATACGGCATTCTACGTGGAAAGACGAGGGTTTCAAAGCAAATATAACTATTGAAGGAGGGAACTCATCAGTGAAGAGTAGCTTGAATGGTCCATTGGTCCTGACTGAAAGTGTTTTCTAGTTACGTAACGGTACATGTCTTTTCTATGTAATTTACAGCCAGTTGCTGGCACATTGATTCGCTTGCCCCAACAGGTCTCCCCTTTCTGACGAAGTATCACGATGCTCCCCTCTATATTGCCATCTAGATTGTTCTTTTGACGAACACCTGTATTGCATAGTGGCGTGCTGCCGACACCACCCCCATTACTGGAGCCCGGGTGGGGCAAAAGATATTCATCTAACAACAGTTGGATGCTGTGTGGCTGCATCGATTGAACAGCGCAGGGGTGGGGTTGGATGATATATCTGTTTCATCATTGTACATAGAAATTATATTCATGGTACCCGCACACAGAGAGCTAGAGAAAGAGAGAGAGAGAGAGAGAGAGAGAGAGAGAGAGAGAGAGAGAGGATAGGCCTACCTACTAAATCAAGAGAAGAACACTCAATTGATTGTACCAGAGTCAGATATGATCTTAAAATGGTTAAATTGAAATGGTATTGTATTGATACTGATATAAATTGGATTAAGAGTCTCTCGGGAACAGTGAAGCATCGTGGGAATTATCAGTAGCACCTTTTCTTTAACCAATTTTCCCAGATCTGAATGTTGATATAAATTGATGCAAGACATACAGTATGTTGAGATTTGGTGAAAGAGCCCTTGCTTATACCAGTGTCTGCCCACCCAGCAGTCATTTTCCCATTCTGGTGAAATGAGTTTCAATTGCATGTGGCTCATTACTATAAACAAACGCAGTATTAATATAAAATATGCAAATTAGTCTATATCAAATTACTGTGATTAATCACCATAGATTACACAGAAGAATCCGTAACAGTATGTATGCCTACAGGATGGGATCCATAGATTCATTTGCATCAGAACAATGAAACCATTGTCCTCATGCACTCCTTTTGATTATATTTATGCAAGAAGTGTTATAGATACTAACATGTACATTTTGTGGCTTACAACATGATACAATTAGTCCAGAGACTTCTCTTATTTCCAACTTTCCCATACAGCCACAGTTAAATCCGTCTTTCAGATCTGTCTTTTGAGTTTTATCTTCAGGTCCTTGCAATTAGGTCTCCTAAATAGTATGCTCTATAACACAGGAGGTCCTTCAATTGTGCCACTTCAAAGCCAGAGAAGAGTAGGACGGGAGCTCTTGACTACAGACTGACTGGGACTCCAGGGAGGCTATTTGAGTTGAGACTGGTGAGGCACCACAAACTATGTATCCACGGTAACTCTCGCTGGTTGTTGCATCACACATCGTGTTTTGATGTAATGCATACAGTATTCTCAATAGCAGTTGGAAAGATGCCCTTGGAGAAATGGGATTGCTTAACCCATGGGTCTGGTCTACACTCTTAGAAAAAAAGGTGCTATCTAGAACCTAAAAGGGCTCTTTGGCTCGTAGGAGAACCCTCTGAAGAACCCTTTTTGGTTCCAGTTAGAACCCTTTTTTGTTCCATGTAGAACCCTTTCCATAGAGGGTTCTGCAGCCTAAAAGGGTTCTCATATGGGAACAGCCGAATAACCCTTTGGGAACCTTTCAAATGTTAGATAGACAAGCAGCCTGATGTTATAAGACTTTGCAAAAGTAGTTTTTGTTGGTTAATTAAGGTTGACTGTTAAAATGACTGTTGTAATGACTCACTGCTCATATGTGCTACATTCCTTTGGAGTAAATAGACATGCAGAATTTTCATTTGGTTGAATTCTTAGACTATTATAAAAAAATATAACAAAACTTGACAAGTCCCTTGACTTCAATTCCACGTGTCAAATGAACTCAATATAGATCTCTGAGGGCCAAATGGTCACTCGAGTCAACTCTTTTCACATTGGTTGCATAGCAGTCACATTTTGTTGTCAAGCTGAGAATATCTCCTTCCTGTCACTTCTGTGCTTAGAATTGAGCGGTGATTAATCTCGGCTGAGGGTAACAGTACGACAATCATTGCATGGCAATTAGATGCGTTATTGTCCTTTGTGCAAGGCAACAAAAAGATTCATAACAACAAATTGTATTTTATTTAATTAATATAATATTATTTAAATAATACTGTAATGTGCTGGGGGAGAAGGTTTGGGGATGCTTTGCACGTTCAAACAGCTGAATCTGTAACAACTGAATAATAAGGGACTTTCGGTGTTCTCGTTCTAAACATAGTTGATGCACAACCATGTGCAAACACACGTAACCTTCTGCTTCCACCTATTTGCCTCCTATGGAGTTAATGTTTCAGTAATTATAAACCTCGGCAGGACCTCCAAACCTAAATTATTTCAGGATGGAATATTCTACAGGATCCTAGACATGAGAAGCACTCCAGGATATTTTGCTAAACCGCGGCTGAGCATGGTGCTGTGCGTGTTGGTGCAGTCGGGTGTGCCTTTGATAAAGAGACAGGGGAATTGTCCTTTAAATTTACTGCCCTCTTTTTACTGTACACAATAAATTATCCCCCGTGTTGCATTCCCCTTCTCTCCACTTGCTAACACTAACTCAGTCAAAAAGCTGAAGAATTATGCCCCTAGGTCGCTGGCCACCCGAGCGCTCTGGGAAATGATTGGAGGAGAAAAATGCCATCCTGACGAACTAAGAGAGACCTTGGGAGATATATGAACAGCGAGAGGAATGGGGAGCAGAGAAACTGAAAAAGGGAACTATGCAAGCAGCCAGACCAACAACCTTTAGATGACTACATATCAGAGTTATTTAACCTGTAGGGCAACCTGGGAAGAAATATATTTTTATCTTCTCTTCTTGGTCGGTCTATATCCTCCCAGGGATGATGAAATGGTGGTGTCATGGGCGTGTTTAGGTACCTTAACCATCTCTGACTGGGTCTCAGGGACAGCCATTAACCTTTCCCCTGGCAGGTGGCGAACACAGGGGCAAAATAACCAAGAGGAAGTATGGCCTATTTGGATGTTCTCATTACTGGAGCCCTGTCCTCTAAGTGGGGTCGCCAGGGGTTATCACCGAATAAAAACACTGTCAAGATCGCCTGCAAAAGTTAGGAGATGACCACCACAGTGAGTGATGCTGCCAGCAGCAGGATTGGAGAGTCGCATCAGTTTCCCTGCAGAAAGGTGTAATGTAGAACTGGAATGCCTTCCAAGGCTTGCTAATTATAGAAAATAATGACCTCAATATTAAAGTTACATGCAAGACTAACTACTTGTCTTTGATGGTTTAGAAAGTGGTAAACCATCCACGTTCTGCCGAAAGTAAATCTGTTTCCTTTACTTTCCATTGGCTCATATTTGTCTTTAAGGAGTCCCAGATGGTAACAGATATCCTGCAAACATGCATCTTTTCATATACAACACATATTTTTATACAACCTGGCCTCTCTTAAAAATGGACCTAAAACTGTTTTTAGAAAGATCCAACAAGCCATCTGTAAAACAACTTCCCACCATTGCCATGATTTCGCTACCAATAGCAACCATCTGCATTTCAGAAACATCAGAGGTGTCTTTGTAGCTTCTATAAACATGATATTTTCATGTTGATCTCTGTGCTCATGCTCAGGGTTCCCTTCATTTCATGCCCGCCATGAACTACTCCCGCCATAAAAACCACAGAAGGCAACCAAGTCTGTCGGTGGTAACAAATTAAGAACCTGTTGAAACCAACCACTAACATGGCATATTCAGTGAACTTGTGTGACTATATTGAACATGTCTACATAAGAGGACAACTGAATAATTTCTCTGGGAGAATACAACATCTTATCTGTCTCGATTGTTCTCGTGGATTTGATTTGAGCAAACATAAAAGCTATATGCAATGGATGCCGCCATTTAAATATATTCCTATTTCTGTCGGGAATCAAACTGACATGATTGTTTGTTGAAACTCCTCAGACTTTACCCATCTATCCACTTACTTTCATTCTGAATTATTCAAAACATTTACTTTATTTTCCTTTCAAAGGAACCGTCTTCTAGTTTTTCTCCACCAAAATGTAAGCTTACATTTGTGCCTACACATTCTTACAGGGCCTATTTAAACTAACTCCAAAAGTCTGCTCTGTCCATCTTCTCTCCCCACCTTTGCATTGACGGCATCAATTACGTTCCCCCACCCTACCCATCCACAGTATACCCCATGGGGTAGAGGCTAAACCCCATGGGGTAGAGGCTGTCCTTGGCACCAAGGAATGCAGATCCCTCATTCAGAACGCATGGCCACCAAACTTCACCACTGCTCACTTGCTCTAACAAGCAGTGCCTGGAATATGCATCTATGTGCAAGAGAATTTCTGGCCCGCTCTGAATGATTGCACACCAGTCAAGTCTATAAGGAACCCACATGTTCCTGTTCCATGGCCAGAACTGGGCCGAGATGAGCTCGGCGACATAGTTGACCAATGTTGAAGTTAGCTTGGAAAAATTGCTTATATATATTTTTTTTAATCAAAATAAGCAAATCAAAAAAATCTATAAAACTATGTTGCTAAAGGTTTTGTAAACAAGAAAAATTAATGATTGGTATGAAATACAGTGCCTTGCGAAAGTATTCGGCCCCCTTGAACTTTGCGACCTTTTGCCACATTTCAGGCTTCAAACATAAAGATATAAAACTGTATTTTTTTGTGAAGAATCAACAACAAGTGGGACACAATCATGAAGTGGAACGACATTTATTGGATATTTCAAACTTTTTTAACAAATCAAAAACTGAAAAATTGGGTGTGCAAAATTATTCAGCCCCTTTACGTTCAGTGCAGCAAACTCTCTCCAGAAGTTCAGTGAGGATCTCTGAATGATCCAATGTTGACCTAAATGACTAATGATGATAAATACAATCCACCTGTGTGTAATCAAGTCTCCGTATAAATGCACCTGCACTGTGATAGTCTCAGAGGTCCGTTAAAAGCGCAGAGAGCATCTTGAAGAACAAGGAACACACCAGGCAGGTCCGAGATACTGTTGTGAAGAAGTTTAAAGCCGGATTTGGATACAAAAAGATTTCCCCAGCTTTAAACATCCCAAGGAGCACTGTGCAAGCGATAATATTGAAATGGAAGGAGTATCAGACCACTGCAAATCTACCAAGACCTGGCCGTCCCTCTAAACTTTCAGCTCATACAAGGAGAAGACTGATCAGAGATGCAGCCAAGAGGCCCATGATCACTCTGGATGAACTGCAGAGATCTACAGCTGAGGTGGGAGACTCTGTCCATAGGACAACAATCAGTCGTATATTGCACAAATCTGGCCTTTATGGGAGAGTGGCAAGAAGAAAGCCATTTCTTAAAGATATCCATAAAAAGTGTCGTTTAAAGTTTGCCACAAGCCACCTGGTGAGACACACCAAACATGTGGAAGAAGGTGCTCTGGTCAGATGAAACCAAAATTGAACTTTTTGGCAACAATGCAAAACGTTATGTTTGGCGTAAAAGCAACACAGCTCATCACGCTGAACACACCATCCCCACTGTCAAACATGGTGGTGGCAGCATCATGGTTTGGGCCTGCTTTTCTTCAGCATGGACAGGGAAGATGGTTAAAATTGATGGGAAGATGGATGGAGCCAAATACAGGACCATTCTGGAAGAAAACCTGATGGAGTCTGCAAAATAAAAATAAAAGAGAGCCTCACACTCTGGTGAAGACAGCTTGGCTGTCGAAACGTTGGTATTAAATTTTTGCATCTGAGCTCCAAGAGTGTGCGGCTCTCTTTTATTTTTATTTTCAAGTTTCTACTCCGCTAGCCAGCACCTCGTCTTTATAGGTGTACGTTTCTCTTTCTTTTTCTTCTAGGAGTCTGCAAAAGACCTGAGACTGGGACGGAGATTTGTCTTCCAACAAGACAATGATCCAAAACATAAAGCAAAATCTACAATGGAATGGTTCAAAAATAAACATATCCAGGTGATAGAATGGCCAAGTCAAAGTCCAGACCTGAATCCAATCGAGAATCTGTGGAATGAACTGAAAACTGCTGTTCACAAATGCTCTCCGTCCAACCTCACTGAGCTCGAGCTGTTTTGCAAGGAGGAATGGGGAAAAATTTCAGTGTCTCGATGTGCAAAACTGATAGAGACATACCCCAAACGACTTACAGCTGTAATCGCAGCAAATGGTGGCGCTACAAATGGGGGCTGAATAATTTTGCACGCCCAATTTTTCAGTTTTTGATTTGTTAAAAAAGTTTGAAATATCCAATAAATGTCGTTCCACTTCATGATTGTGTCCCACTTGTTGTTGATTCTTCACAAAAAATACAGTTTTATATCTTTATGTTTGAAGCCTGAAATGTGGCAAAAGGTCGCAAAGTTCAAGGGGGCCGAATACTTTCGCAAGGCACTGTATGTTAACTGAAGTTATATTTAAGGTTGCTTTCAGTTCCTGTACCGTACATTCTCTCCAAGCAATAAGTTAAACATACAAAATTCAACACAAAACCCAATGAACCCAATGTACCTATTAACACAAAAAAAAACAATATGAAACATTGAGAGAGATCCAACAGTTCAAACCTCCTACTAGCTGTTCCTCAGTGGATACCCATTCTTAACTGTGAAATCTGTCTGGAACGGCACAGACAGCAGGTGGTCAAGGATGCAGCTCTGAAAGGGAGTTTGGAGAACATTTCAGTCAGTAATCATCCCAAACATCCATGTGAGAGATGCACTGGTGTTAGTGATTGATTTCCCACTCCAACTCTCCCAAGGCCTCCGTTACGTGTTTTTCCTCCTTTTTGGTGCCATGGGTTATAAACCATCTGAAATCCCCCAAAATTGTTTTTCTCTGCACCATCAGATAGAATGAGAGGAGAGGGTGTTGTTTGCCATTACATTGTAATAAGACGGATGAGAGAGAGAGTGAGCATTGTCGAGGGGAAAATAAATAAACTCATACCCCGCTGACTCTAGGTCAGATTGAGAATGAATCAATGGACTATTAGAGCTTAAAGCCAGCCATGAAAATGCATCCATCTTGAGCGAAGAGATATAGAGGTCAGCGATGACACTGACAAGATGTGTGCTCCTGCCACAGCTCAGACGAGGCCTCTTGTCGCGCCTCATCTGCCTCTGTGCACGGCATTTGTTCTTAATGGCGCCATACATCAGAATATACATAACTGTCACCCGAACAACCAAGGCCACCATGCTGTACCCATGTTGCATTTTAATTGCATAGTAGAAAAATAGCTGTACTGCCCACAATGTGTCACAAAGTTTGTTTGTGTATGGCCTGGCTATGTTGGTAACAGGCTGAGATTCAATTTAATATGAATAACTAACAGGTGGGTAGATTGAAAGACATTTATTTCATATTTATCCTGCAAGCCATTCTGTGGAGGATGAGTTGAAGTTATGTACGTAAGTAGATCGAAGTCAGCATTGCACTACTGTTTCATAATGAATTACTTATTCTGATTTTGTTAAGAATACTCATTTATCTTAATTTATGAGATTAGCAATCTCAGCAGCGGAGCTCAAGTCAAACCATCCACCATGTGCCTCACTGGTCACTTCCATGCCCAAACAGGAGTTTGAATCCAAACAGGGCTCAAATTAGTATTTTCTGCTGATTCCCAGATAGGCCTGCAAGGATGACAGATGCCACACATTATGACCATCCCCTGGCTATCTTTACCTCGCCATTAATCACTGATCTCTCAGCAGTAATTACAGCACACTCTGTCTATCCCGGGCCAGCCCACTAATGAGGGTTAATGGGTTGGAGTGGCCATCATTGCACAGCTAAAATTCTACCAACGCGCACACACACACACACGCACACACACACACACACACACACACACACACACACACACACACACACACACACACACACACACACACACACACACACACACACACACACACACACACACACACACACACACACACACACACACACACACACACACACACAATCACCTGGATCCAGGAGATAGTGCTCTACTCAGGTCATTTTCGTCTCATACCATTCATTGTCTGCTCCCTTCTGACCACAGCCAGCCCATGGGGGTGACAATGAAAGGCAATATTGTGAACACCTTTAGTAATTACATGTCAGCCTAACAGACAGGAAACAGGAAACAATGCAGCATATCTGCCTGAGAGAGACCAGGCCATCTGGGGGCGACTTGGACGTGAAAGGGAACGCTGAGACAGCATATTTCTTCAATTAGAAACATATGAATAGTGGAATAGGATGAGGAGGAAAGGTCTGAGAGGAAATAGGAAATGTGGTTTAATATGTACTGTTGAATGGGTTGCCAATGTAGGGTTGCTTGTTGGGTGGTGGTTGTGGTTAGGGATGGGCATGGTTATCCGAAATTACAAACGGGGCTACTTGAGTGATTCATTTAGTAACATTTTGTTTTAGGCCTGTTCTGACAATGAAAAAGCTTTGTTGTAAATGAAATTAGATTATCCTTGTGACATTGTCATCTACAAGGATATACCATGACATGTGAAATACTTTATTTAATAAAACACATTTGAATGTAGTTTCTATAACCTTGTGTTGAGCTACTCTTGCACATTAAGCCCTCCCCTCTTCCCTGACATCGGTTTGCTATTTTACACACTTTAAATAGCAATTACATGCACACACTTAATAGAGTTTCCACAAGACCTGACACAGATCAATGCAAAAAAAAAAAAAAATCACCAGAAAAGGTTTTTGTAACAGAATCAGTTCTGCCATGGCAGAAAATCTGACTTGTCTGTCACTGTCTCTTTTAGACACAAACTACCAGAGTAAAGCAGCCTGTCCTCTGTTAACAGTACCTCTGTCATGTGTTTTTCGTCATTCAATATAATTGGTCAAGACAGTCAAGAGCATTTTTTTTTTGCCAATCCATAGGTGGCGGTGAAGTTAAGAATCAGGGAATTACTTTTTGAAGCGGCGCCCGCTACAGAATCGCCCCACTCACTATTCCTACCTACATGACTGTGTTATCAGTAACAAGCGAGGCATTGCATTGACTGGAGGGCTGAGGAGGAAGATAAAGAGGCTGCATGGAGGGCAGGCTTGCCTCTGTAATAAAAGGCAGGGCTGCATAGACAGTAGCCTTTTGTTTGATCTTTTGAAATGTAGGCTTTTTCTTTCTCTTTAGCTCTGTCATAATGGTCACCAAGCATATTGACTAAACTCCAGCCACAACACATTTAGTGAGATAAAAAAAATTAATGAAAATTGGCGATTTATCTCTTTGGATCTTCGTTTTTTTAGTACGAAGTCAAACATGGATGATATTCATTAAAAATAAACATTGAATACATTGTTCAAATGACTAGTTGTCTTGTTGCCATTGCAGTGTTTGCAAGACGAGCTGAAAAGAGCAAGATTATTGCGCAATACATTTGTACTTTTTTACTTTCTGTCAATCCATCCCCCTCTCTATGTTTCCCTTCCTCGATTCTATTCTTTCTGTCAATCCATCCCCCTCTCTATGTTCCCTTCCTCGGTTCTATTCTTTCTGTCAATCCATCCCCCTCTCTATGTTTCCCTTCCTCGATTCTATTCTTTCTGTCAATCCATCCCCCTCTCTATGTTTCCCTTCCTCGGTTCTATTCTTTCTGTCAATCCATCCTCCTCTCTATGTTTCCCTTCCTCGATTCTATTCTTTCTGTCAATCCATCCCCCTCTCTATGTTTCCCTTCCTCGATTCTATTCTTTCTGTCAATCCATCCCCCTCTATGTTTCCCTTCCTCGGTTCTATTCTTTCTGTCAATCCATCCCCCTCTCTTTGTTTCCCTTCCTCGGTTCTATTCTTTCTGTCAATCCATCCCCTCTCTATGTTTCCCGTCCTCGATTCTATTCTTTCTTTCAATCCATCCCCCTCTCTGTTTCCCTTCCTCGTTTCTATTCTTTCTGTCAATCCATCCCCCTCTCTATGTTTCACTTCCTCGATTCTATTCTTTCGGTCGATCCATCCCCCTCCTATGTTTCCCTTCCTCGGTTCTATTCTTTCTGTCAATCCATCCCCCTCTCTATGTTTCCCGTCCTCAGTTCTATTCTTTCTGTCAATCCATCCCCCTCTCTATGTTTCCCGTCCTCAGTTCTATTCTTTCTGTCAATCCATCCCCCTCTCTATGTTTCCCTTCCTCGGATCTATTCTTTCTGTCAATCCATCCTCCTCTCTATGTTTCCCTTCCTCGGTTCTATTCTTTCTGTCAATCCATCCCCCTCTCTATGTTTCCCTTCCTCGGTTCTATTCTTTCTGTCAATCCATCCCCCTCTCTATGTTTCCCTTCCTCGGTTCTATTCTTTCTGTCAATCCATCCCCCTCTCTATGTTTCCCTTCCTCGGTTCTATTCTTTCTGTCAATCCATCCTCCTCTCTATGTTTCCCTTCCTCGGTTCTATTATTTCTGTCAATCCATCCCCCTCTCTATGTTTCCCTTCCTGAGTTCTATTCTTTCTGTCTTGATGCAGAGCTGCCGCATTAATTTTTTATTACGTAAAAACTGCCCATTTTCACAGCTCTGCTAAATTCTCCCCTGATAAATGATGACAATTAAAGACATTTCTATGCCTTTTTTCTCGTTAAGTCGACTCTGACAACCAGCCCTGCCCATTAATACAATTTCACTATTCTGCGATTAGCTTCCGATAAACCTCGCTCACCAACCAACCTAATGGAAGCCTGCTGATCTTACAACGCTGTGGTAATTTTTCGTATTTCTCACCAAATTGAATGACTAAAAAGCCGGAATAAATTAGGTTATGAAGCTGACAGCTCTGTTGCCCTCTGCCCTTTTGGTAATAACTTCCCACTGGGCAGACCATGTCATTTCAACATGGATAACTGGGTAATATTTGGTTGAGACATTAATGAGATTACAACCTATATTCACCCACTCAAAAAGACAGCCAATAATTAGTTCATTTTCCAATGTGTTATCAACATGCTTTCAACCATTTAAAAGTAAACCCAAATTCCAATGGAAAAACTATTTTTGGTTTAGTTATCATCTAAATGTGTTATCACTGTTAAAAGACCAACACAGTTCAAATGGGAATACAATGTCAGATACTTAGTATTTATACAACAACTTAATGTGTTATCACTGCGCTTAGCACAGCCAAATCACCTGGATAGTCATCTGTTTACTCATTTGGTAGGTCAAAGTCATAGTCACCTGGACAGTCATAAAAAGGATAGCCTTTATACATGTATACTGAATTCTAATCATGGCTTATCCTATATAACTACTGGTGTACACAGCTTTTATTTTCAGATACTGTCCATACTGTCTACTGTATACTCTCCATTCAAAATGGATTAACTAGATGTTGTTATTGATTGTTGCAAATTTATTGAAAATGAAATACAGAAATATCAAATTTACATACACTGCAGTTCAAAAGTATAGGGTCACGTAGAAATGTCCTTGTTTGTGAAAGAAAAACACATTTTTTGTCAATTAAAATAACATCAAATTGATCAGAAAAACTGTGTTGACATTGTTAATGTTGTAAATGACTATAGTAGCTGATTTTTAATGGAATATCTACATGCGTGCAGAGGCCCATTATCAGCAACCATCACCCCTGTGTTCCAATAGCACATTGTGTTAGCTAATCCAAGTTGATCATTTTTAAAAGGCTAATTGATCATTAGAAAACCCCTTTGCAATTATGTTAGCACAGCTGAAAACTGTTGTTCTGATTAAAGAAGCAATAAAACTTGGCCTTCTTTAGACTAGTTGAGTATCTGGAGCATCAGCAAGTTTGTGGAAATGTGAAAGGAATGTAGGAGAATATAACACATTAGATCTGGTGAAAGATAATACAATGAAAAAACCAACTGTTTGAAATCTTTGAAATGCAAGAGAAAGGCCATAATGACTTATTCCAGCCTAGGTGCAGTTTAGATTTTGGCCACTAGCAGAGTATGTGCAATGTTTTAGACTAATCAAATGAACCATTGCATTTCTGTTCAAAATGTTGTATCACGACTGCCCAAATGTGCCTAATTTGTTTATTTATAACTTTTCATGTTCAAAATTGTGCACTCTCCTCAAACAATAGCATGGTATTATTTCGCTATAATAGCTACTGTAAATTGGACAGTGCAGTTAGATTAACAAAAAATAAAGATTTCTGCCAATATCAGATATGTCTATGTCCTGGGAAATGTTCTTGTTCCTTACAAGCTCATGCTAATCGCATTAGCCTATGTTAGCTCAACCGTCCAGACGGGGACCAATCGATCCTGAAGAAGTTTTAATGGAGCTGCCAGTTGAGGACTTGTGAGGCATCTGTTTCTCAAATTTAACACTCTAATGTACTTGTCCTCTTGGTCAGTTGTGCACCGGGGCCTCCCACTCCTCTTTCTGTTCTGTGAAGGTGGTAGTACACAGCCTTGTATGAGATCTTAAGTTTCTTGGCAATTTCTCACATGGAATAGCCTTAATTTCTCAGAACAAGAATAGACTGACGAGTTTCAGAAGAAAGTTATTTGTTTCTGGCCATTTTGAGCCTGTAATCGAAGCCACAAATGCTGATGCTCCAGATACTCAACTAGTCTAAAGAAGGCCAGTTGTATTTCTTCTTTAATCAGCCCAGAGTTTTCAGCTGTGCTAACATAATTTAAAAAGGGTTTTCTAATGATCAATTAGCATTTTAAAATCATAAACTTGGATTAGCTAACACAACGTGCCATTGGAATACAGGAGTGATGGTTGCTGATAATGGGACTTTGTACACCTATGTAGATATTCCATACAAAATCTGCCATTTCCAGCTACAGTAGTAATTTACAACATTAACAATGTCTACACTGTATTTCTGATCAATTTGATGTTATTTTAATGGACAAAAATGTGTTTTTCTTTCACAAACAAGGACATTTCTAAGTGATCCCCAAACTTTGAACGGTAGTGTAAGTATTCACACACCTGAGTCAATACTTTGTAGAAGCACCCTTTGCAGCGATTACAGCTGTGAGTCTTTCTGAGTAAGTCTCTAAGAGCTTTCCACACCTGGATTATACAACATTTGCACATTATTTTATACAATTTCTTCAAGCTCTGTTAAATTGGTTGATGATCATTGCCAAACAACCATTTGCTGATCTTGCCATAGACTTTCAAGAAGATTTCAACCAAAACTGTAACTTGGCCTGTAACTCAAAATCTAAGATTTTGCCTGTGCTTAGCTCCATTCTGTTTCTTTTATTTATCATGAAAAACTCCCCAATACGTAATGATTATAAGCATACCCATAACATGAAGCAGCCACCACTATTCTTGACAAAATGGAGAGTGATACTCAGTAATGTGTTGGTTCAGATTTGCCCCAAACATAACACTTTGTATTCAGAAGGAAAATTGAATTGCTTTGCCACATTTTTTGCAGTATTACTGTAGTGCCTTGTTGCAAACAAGATGCATGTTTTGGAATATGTTTTATTCTGTACAGGTTTCCTTATTTTCCTTCTGTAAATTAGGTTAGTATTGTGGAGTAACTACAATGTTGTTGATCCATCCTCAGTTCTATCACAGCCATTCAACTCTGTAACTGTTTTAAAGTCACCCTTGGCCTCGTGATGAAATCCATGAACAGTTTCCTTCCTCTCTGGCAACTGAGTTAGGAAGGACACCTGTGTCTTTGTAGTGACTGGGTGTATTGATACACCATCTAAAGTGTAATTAATAACTTCTAATTAATAACTTCACCGTGCTCAAAGGGCTATTCATTGTCTGCTTTTTTTTGTTTTTTTACCCATCTACCAATAGGTGCCCTTATTTGTGAGGCATCGGAAAACCTCCCTGGTCTTTGTGGGTGAATCTGTGTTTGAAATTCATTGCTCGAGTGAGGGACCTTGCAGATATGAGGTAGTCATTCAAAAATCATGTGACACACTATTATTGCACACAGAGTTAGTTCATGTAACTTATATGACTTGTTAAGCAACGTTTTACTCCTGAATATTTAGGCTTAACTTAACAAAGGGGTTGAATACTTATTGACTTTAATTTTTTATTAATTTGTTTAAAAATAAATAAGTAAATAAATAAATATATATATATATAAAAAATAGACTTTGATATTATGAGGTATTGTGTGCAGGCCAGTGACAAAAAAATCTCAATTGAATCCCTTTTAAATGCAGGCTGTAACACAACATGATGTGGAAAAAGTTAAGGGGTGTGAATACTTTCTGAAGGCACAATATATATTTATATATACTCTGGTCTGGAAGCTAAATTCCTGCAATTTTATCCATTTTCCCTTGGGGTTTTGTACAGTGTATTTAACTACTGTATTCTCGACATGGCTGATTCTAATATTTATATTACTGTACATTACATTTTAATTATACTGTTTATACACTGCATATTTATTTATATACTGGAATTCTTGACATAGTTCACTCTAATATATCTACTGCTGTACATATCCAAAACCAGTTTGTATACAAATAAATAATTTAAATGTTGGATTCACATCTTCATCACAAACAAAACTCTAAGTTACAGAATAGGACTAAATCAAATCAAATCAAACTTTAAATGCACTTGAAATAAAGTTT
Organism: Oncorhynchus masou masou; assembly: GCF_036934945.1. Classification (NCBI taxonomy): domain Eukaryota; kingdom Metazoa; phylum Chordata; class Actinopteri; order Salmoniformes; family Salmonidae; genus Oncorhynchus; species Oncorhynchus masou. The sequence goes on along the minus strand of NW_027016545.1, from coordinate 390,919 downwards.
GATTTGAATTAGTGCGATTCTTTAACATAGATTTTTGTTTGAGGTGGAGACGTGAATCCAACATTTTAATTATTAACTTGAAGATGATTAACTTGCATTTGAAATCAACCAAAGTTTTAAACCTTAGGCCCATATGTATTGTCAATTTTTTGTTGAACCCCGGGTTGAATTGAAACAATAACTGTTGATGACTTTGCAAATGCTATATAGGCCTAAATAGTAACATTGATGATACATGACTTATAAAGTATGGTCACATTTCATTTGCTCTATTAAACACACCCTTTGGAATGACTTTGATGGCAACAGTGAATCTATTTAGTTATGAAGAGATCTCTCAATAATCATTCTCATGATAGCACATTGGTGGTAGTCAGTGACAAATATCAAAGCAGGGCTTGGTTAAAACCCTGGATCGGAGGCCACATGAATAGCTGTAGATAGATCAATTCTCCAGCAGGAGGTGCTTCCCACCCAATTGTTTTTTTCTTCTGATAGTGGATATAAGGTTGAAGATCTTACGTTGTTTAAAAGGTACAAATTCAATATATTTTATGCAAAGTTTGTCTATGTGTCACGCCCTGGCCATAGAGAGGGTTTTATTCTCTATGTTAGGTAGGCCAGGGTGTGACTAGGGTGGGCATGCTAGTTTCATATTTCTATGTTTTCTATTTCTATGTTTTGGCCGGGTATGGTTCTCAATCAGTCATTGTCTCTGATTTGGAATCATACTTAGGCAGCCTTTTTTCCTTTGTATTTTGTGGGTAGTTGACTTTGTTAGTGGCCTGTATAGCCCTAGTAAGCTTCACGTTCATTTTGTTGTTTCTTGTTGGCGACATTCTTAAATAAAAATACATGTACGCTCACCACGCTGCACCAAAACATTTTTTGGGGTTGCACACGGGACGGTCGGCGGAGCTGAGGTTGGAACCAGAGCCAGTCGGGGAGAAGAAGGTGAACTTGGAGGGGAGTAAAGGGAGTGAAGCAGAGACGGTTAAGAAGTTGCTGGGGAGATTGGAGGAGAGAGTTAGGAGACAGCTGTTGTGTTGGTGCATGAGGCACGACATTCGCCCTACGAAGCGTGTCCTCAGTTTAATGTCACCTGAGTCAGCTCTCTATACGTGTCCTGAGGTACGTGCTAGCCATCTGGTGAAGACTGTGCCAGCTCTACTCTCCAGACCTCCAGTGCGCTTCCACAGCCTGGTGAGTCCTGCGCTGGCTCTGCGCACTGTGTCTCCGGTGCGCTGTGACAGGCCAGTTCGTCCTATGCCTGCACTCTGCACTTGCCGGGCTAAAGTGGGAATTCAGCCAAGAGGAGCGGTGCAAGGTCTAAGCACCAGATCTCCAGTGCTCCCCCACAGCCCGGTTCGACCTGTGCCTGCACTCTGGAGGTACCGGGCTAAAGTGGGCATTCAGCCTGGAAGAGTGGTGCCAAGGATATGCACCTGATCTCCAGTGCTGCCCCACAGCCCGGTTCATCCTGTGCCTCCTCCACGGACCAGGCCTCCAGTAGGTCTCCCCAGCCTGGTTAATCCTGTGCCTCCTCCAAGGACCAGGCCTCCAGTAGGTCTCCCCAGCCTAGTTCATCCTGTTCCTCCTCCAAGGACCAGGCCTTCAGTAGGTCTCCCCAGCCTGGTGAGTCCTGTGCCTGCTCCACGGGCCAGTCCGGGGCCTGCAGCGACGGTCCCCAGTCCGGGGTCGGTGACGGGGGTCCCCACACCAGAGGCGCCACCAAAGGGGGGGGGGCAGAAGTGGAGGGGGGTCTATGTCCCGCACCAGAGCCGCCACCGTAAGGGATGTCCACCCGGACCCTCCCCTTTAAAGTCAGGTTTTGCGGCCGGACCTTTGGGGGGTACTGTCACGCCCTGGCCATAGAGCTTTTATTCTCTATTTTGGGTAGGCCAGGATGTGACTAGGGTGGGCATTCTAGTTTCTTTATTTCTATGTTTTCTGTTTCTATGTTTTGGCCGGGTATGGTTCTCAATCAGGGACAGCTGTCTATCAATATCTCTGATTGGGAATCACACTTAGGCAGACTTTTTTCCTTTGTATTTTGTGGGTAGTTGACTTTGTTAGAGGCCTGTATATCCCTATTAAGCTTCACATTCGTTTTCTTGTTTTTGTTGGCGACATTCCTAAATAAAAAGAAATGTACGCTCACCACGCTGCACTTTGGTCTGGTCATTTCATTGATGACGTTCGTGACACTATGTTGAAAATGGGTTAGCATGATGACATAATCCTGTGGTTATGCCATGGTGGAGATCTTTGCGGGCTATACTTAGCTTTGTCTCAGGATGGTAAGTTGGTGGTTGAAGATATCCCTCTAGTGGTGTGGGGGCTGTGCTTTGGCAAGGTGGGTGGGGTTACATCCTTCCTGTTTGGCCCTGTCCGGGGGTGTCCTCAGATGGGGCCACAGTGTATCCTGACCCATCCTGTCTCAGCCTCCAGTATTTATGCTGCAGTAGTTTATGTGTCAGGGGGCTGGGGTCAGTTTGTTATATCTGGAGTACTTTTCCTGTCCAATTCGGTGTCCTGTGTGAATCTAAGTGTGCGTTCTTTAATTCTCTCTTTCTCTCTCTCGGAGGACCTGAGCCCTAGGACCATGCCCCAGGACTACCTGACATGATGACTCCTTGCTGTCCCCAGTCCACCTGGCCGTGCTGCTGCTCCAGTTTCAACTGTTCTGCCTTATTATTATTTAACCATGCTGGTCATTTATGAACATTTGAACATCTTGGCCATGTTATGTTATAATCTCTACCCGGCACAGCCAGAAGAGGACTGGCCATCCCACATAGCCTGGTTCCTCTCTAGGTTTCTTCCTAAGTTTTGGCCTTTCTAGGGAGTTTTTCCTAACCACCGTGCTTCTACACCTGCATTGCTTGCTGTTTGGGGTTTTAGGCTGGGTTTCTGTACAGCACTTTGAGATATCAGCTGATGTACGAAGGGCTATATAAATACATTTGATTTGATTTGGTTGAAGTTTCCACTTCAAAAAAACTGTTTAGGTCGATAACGTTTTTCAAATCCAATGTAATTTTCACTAGATTCCACGTCACAATACGTTGACAAATTACTTAGAAACAACGCTGATTTAACCAGTTTGTGCCAAGTTGGTAGCTCTTTCGCTTTTTACGCCTTCTCCGACTGCAGTAGCTGTAGCTGAAAGCAGTCAGCACAAGCATTTATTGTGCAGGGGTGGATTGTGGAGAGCGTGGTTGCACCCATTACACTACTTGCATAAGTCATCTCTCTTGACATTTAATTGTCTTGGTCATCTGTCTAAAAATTAAGAGAGAGAGAGATGGAGCCAGGTTGAGGTGATAGTGGAGAGTGTGGCGACACTCGACTACAGTGTGGTGTCTTCTCATAATAAAATCCTAGCCGCCATCTTAGAGGGATCCTAAAGTTTATGATGCACAGTTTATGATGGCAATTTTCATGGTTGAATGTGAAACACACCATATGGACAGTGTAGTCACATTTACAAAAACAAGTGACTCAAATGCAGAGGCAGCTCAATTCGTCTCACAGTTTCAATTTGCTTTCGATGCTGGTCAGTTAGCAGGGAACGTTTGCTTCAAGGCTTTGATTCTACCAGGGACCTGTAAACATATTACATGACTTGATTAGAATGATATATTCATGCCTGTTTTAATATCAGTCTTGACATAAAACAAATCATGAACCACCAATTGATTTACGCATTTTACCGGCAGATAATACTTTGCTGTATGATTTAATTATGAATTTATCCAGCATGATGAATTACTGTTCTAGAATGAATGGTAGAAAACCTCTTAATGACAAATCCCTTGACGACTATCATTAATCATCCTTTGTCAATCGGCAGGTGATTCATTATCCAGTCCACAACTGCACTTCAAAACTAACCAATACCTCAGCTGTTTCAAGGTAGCCTACCTACAACGTGGCGCATTTCACACTAAAAGAATATCAGTGGGGCAGGTGGAAAAGAAATCGAAGAGCACCATTCTCAATATAGGAATGAACCCCAATTTTAGCTCGATTCGCAGGTGTAAGCATCAGGGGAGATTGAATGCCACCTCTCCTTGAAGCCAGGAAAGTTCGAGGCCGACCACGGTACTGCAGGCATTGTCAGCAGAAAACATGATCCCCGTTATAGTGAATGGGAAAATGGCAATCTTCGTCGTCAGTCTTTGTGTAAAAAAAAAAGTACAATCATGGTACAATCATGGTACCAATAATTGCTTCTAATACACCAGATGTATTTCATTGAACCAATTATTTAAAAAATCACACACAAAATAAGTTATAAGGATGATTTAGATGCTAAAGGCAGCCTGCAGTACACCAGTCGGCCTTCAACTTGAGTTGCTCACTGAAAGGGGGAAGCACTGAGCTAGCCTGCAATGTCACTTCCTGGAGTCGCTCAAACTGTGCATGTTATGTCTCAGGGAGACGTCATCTTAACCAACTTAATTTGTCTTCAATGTGCTATTGAGTCTTCACATAGAAATGAATGGTGTCACGTGATCAATGGCTTTGTTATGTCTATTCATATACAGTACCAGTCAAAAGTTTGGACACATCTACTCATTCAAAGGTTTTTCTTTATTTTTTACTATTTTCTACATTGCATAATAATAGTGAAGACATCAACATTATGAAATTACACATATGGAATCATGTAGCAACCAAAAAAGTGTGAAACAAATAAAAAAATATTTTATATTTGAGATTCTTCAAAGTAGCCACCCTTTGTCTTGATGACAGCTTTGCACACTCTTGGCATTCTCTCAACCAGCTCCATGAGGTAGTCACATGGAATACATTTCAATTAATTAACAGGTGTGCCTTGTTAAAAGTTAATTTGTGGAATTTCTTTCCTTTTTAATGTGTTTGAGCCAGTCAGTTGTGTTGTGACAACGTAGGGGTGGTATACAGAATATAGCCCTATTGGTAAAATACCAAGTCCATATTATTGCAAGAACAGCTCAAAGAAGCAAAGAGAAATGACAGTCCATCATTACTTTAAAGCATGAAGGTCAGTAGATCCGGAAAATGTCAAGGATTTTGAAAGTTTCTTTAAATGCAGTCGCAAAAACCATCAATGCTATGATGAAATTGGTTCTCATGATGACTGCTACAGGAAAGGAAGACCCAGAGTTATGTCTGCTGCAGAGGATAAGTTCATTAGAGTTAACTGCACCTCAGAATGTATCCCAAATAAATGCTTCACAGAGTTCAAGTAACAGACACATTTCAACATCAACTGTTCAGAGGAGGCTCATGATCAAATTCCTGCAAAGAAATCACTGCTAAAGACACCCAGACTTGCTTGAGCCAAGAAACACGAGCAATGGACATTAGACCGGTGAAAATCTGCCCTTTGGTGTGATGAGTCCAAATTTGTGGTTCCAACCACCTGGTCTTTGTGAGATGCAGAGTAGGTAAATGGATGACCTCCACAAGTGTGGTTCCCACCTTGAAGCATGGAGGAGGAAGTGTGATGGTGTGGGGGTGCTTTGCTGGTGACACTGTCTGTGATTGACTTAGAATTCAAGGCACACTTAATCAGCATGGCTACCACAGCATTCTGCAGCGATACGCCTTCCCATCTGGTTTGCGCTTAGTGGGACTATCATTTGTTTTTCAACAGGACAATGACCCAACACTCCTCCAGGCTGTGTAAGGACTATTTGATCAAGAAGGAGAGGGGGTGAGTGCTGCATCAGATGACCTGGCCTCCACAGTCATCCAACCTCAACCCAATTTAAATGGTTTGGGGTGATTTGGACCGCAGAGTGAAGGAAAAGCATCCAAAAAGTGCTTAACATATTTGGGAAGTCCTTCAAGACTGTTGGAAAAGCATTCCAGGTGAAGCAGGTTGAGAGAATGCCAAGAGAGTACAATGCTGTCATCAAGGCAAAGGGTGGCTACTTTGAAGAACGTAAAATATAAAGTATATTGTGTTATTTGTTTAACACTTTTATGGTTACTACATAATTCCATATGTGTCATTTCATAGTTTTGATGTATTCACTATTATTATACAATGTAGAAAATAGTAAGAATAAAGAAAAACCCTTGAATGAGTAGTAGTGTCTAAACTTTTGACTGGTACTGTATACAGTCATTGGTAAGCATTTAGCTAGCTCTACTTGACTAATCTCGATGCCAGTCAGCCAGGTTGCAAATGAAAAGCACACACAGGGATCCTTCATCCATCGCACACTTTAAAGGGCTAAATGAAGGAATGTGGGGCTAAAACACAAAACCCTTATTTTTAACTAGGCTCAACTCTGCTGGCAGGCAGTGCTGCAGTGTACTGCAGACCACCACTGGTGTGTTTTCATACCAGGGTGTACAATTAAAATGTTTCAGAAGTGCAGATTTGGCTTAGCAGCAACAGAGCCCCCCGGGCGAGGTTAGAGGCACCTCATAATAAGATGGAGGGGTAGACGCCAAAGCTAGACAGATTACTGCCAGGAAAGGAGGAGAACACACCATTTATTAAATGATGCCCACTTTTGTTGGTTACCAGACGCTGCCAGGCACTAACAAACACTACCATGATGACAGAGAGAGAGAGATCTTTGACGCATCAATTTAGCATACGCCTTGTGATCGAGATATGACAATGTTATCATTACGGTAGGATGACTTCGGTTTGATTATAGAGCCAAACGATTCACATCAATTGTAAAGTGTAGAAAAAACATGGCGTGGAAACCAAGTCTTTAATCCATGATTACTAGCATTTGCCATGTTACTGGCTTATAACAAAAACGGTCTATATCTGCTTTTTTCAACTCATGCAGGCTACTTTAAGTTATGTACTGTACATGTACTGTGAGAAACATTTGTATGTAGTTCAGTGAGTCGCTCTGTTACTATCAGCCCAAACCGCACTGATTCCATATTCCTTTTATCTACTTTGATCTAGTTTTTCAGGGAGGCTTCTCGGAATTTCATTCGTGGTCTTGTCACAGCTTTAATTACATTGAGAAAATCCTGTTCGGACATCGAAGATGAACAAAGAAGCCCTTTTCTCGATAGAATTGGCAATGCCGAGATACTGGACATAGACCTACTGCTTAATAACACATTTTTCATACACCACCATCCTTTTATATTACATTAAGATGAGCTGAAAACATGTTCGAAAAATGCCAGGATCTTGAAATATCAAAATAATCCCACATATGTTCTGATCTATATAACTATCATGGAATTGGACCCAGAGTTAGCCTCCATTCCTCAACACGTTCTAATCCAACAGGCTCACTGTGACACCTTTGTTGCACTGCACAGATGGCCTAGTTTGGAACAGCCTGCGATGAGAGTTCCACCGAGATGTTTATTTACTTCTTCATTTGTTCCAATTCTTTTCGGAATCCCTCCACACCCCATATAATTAAAAATAGTCCAGCATCTCCGCCTGGTGCTCTAATTCCACGGCCTCTTTGAGAAAATGAATGATGTAAGATACCACAATATTAACAATATTAACAATATTACACATTTCTCTAAACGATATATCTTCTGGAAGCAAATATATTTTGTCAGTGTAAGGAGAAGAACATTCATATTGTGGTGAGAAAGATTGCCAACCCATCACTTTCACCCGTGTAATATTGGATACCTTACTTTGTTTATCATCCGACTGTAGGGATCTATGGCACGTGTTATGTCAGACAAACAAAGGAAGAGGCGTATAGCAGCCATGGTGTACAGCATTAGTTCCAGCTTCAAAAGATAATACCTCATTATTATGAGCAACAGAGGAACGCATCAGCACCAACAATGAGTACTTCACTGAGTTGCTTGGATATGATTGGCCTACATTATCTGCATATGTCTAAACACCATAATGGAGGCTTACCATACACAGGAACAAAGCATTATGGGAGCCATCATTCAAATGAGCTATGTTCAGAGCTCTACAGAAAAAGTAAAGGCAGCCACAGTTCTTGGATTTGTTTGAAAGGAATGGATTCTTCAACCGGCAAAGTAAAGACGCAGATGTTCCAGATTCAGTTTTTTATTCTACTGAGTATTTGCCTCTAACTTTTGTGATTTTCTGTAGACTTTAGAGTGTTCCCGGAAATGGCTTTGAACATACATTAGTCACTCGAATACGATCACATTTGACGGTCTGATACACCAATAAGGGCAATCTGAGTCTAGAGATACTTGTGAAGCAGAATCTCCAAACTCAATAAGAATAGTTGGCTACAAGCAGATTGAAATGAATTATTTTGCTCGAACAGGGCAGAGGATAGGAACCTGATGTATCAATCTCAACCCTATAAAAAAAATGGGCATCAGCCCCGGAGTGAGAGATAGTGAAATATAGGCCATTGAATTGAACAAATGCAAGGTGATTGTCATTGTTCAGCAAAACACTGTGCTGCTTGGCAGTAGCATATAGAAGGTAATACATTCATTTGGTTAAGAAGGGCTCCAATGTAACACATCGATCTGTCATGCAGGGGGAGTAGATTGATTGCGTCCCCCATGGAGAGTGACCTAGTCTCGGATTACATCATAACTCTGACGCCACTGTGACCAATAAACAACAAATCTGGATTTATAGTCTGGTGAGAGATTCAAGGCTATCTATCGTCTTTGAGACTGCTTGCTTCATGAAACAGTTGAGATTTTTTGTAGAGTAAAACTTAATCCTCCTTCAACAGGGTGACAATTAAAATAATCTAGAGCTGATTATGAGACAAATTACAAATAACTTCTAAGTGTGCGCATAGGTTTTTTTTCAGTTTATAAAAGTACAGATTAAGAGTTTCATGCAAATGCTGTGCCAATGAAGCAAATTAAAAGCCAACAGGACGACAGCACTGACACTTCATTCTTCCACACCAACACTGGTTCCCTCACAGCTGTATTGGAGCATAGAGGAAGTTCATTGGAACAGCAAATGGAACAGAGGTTAAAGGAGCACATCTGAATTACTCCCATTTCATCCATCAGCTGTAATTGTTGGCACTGTGAATGCATTCCATGTTTCATTGAGAACAGCAGCATTTCCCTTTTTCCATCGAGGACTTAAAAGCTTGTAATGCAAGATATCTATTGTATTCACTATTGCCGCAAGAGCCATTATCAGAAAATGAGAACTCTGAAGAAAGGTGTCAGGGTAAGTCCTCATCATCAGCCAAACAAATTATTTCAAGGCTGAGTATCTGCTGAAAAAATGTATTATCTTGACATGGGTCACAATGTAAACGCTTTGAATCCAGATATTTGGTTGCATTCAGCACTCCAATACGAACCATTACTAGAAAACAAGAACTAAGGTGTGGGAATTAGTCCTCATCATCAGCCAAAGAAGATATATTTGTATCAGCCAAAGAAGATATATTTGTATCAGCCAAAGAAGATACATTTTTTATCAGCCAAAGAAGATACATTTTATCAGCCAAAGAAGATACATTTTATCAGCCAAAGAAGATACATTCTTTTCAAAACTGATAAAAAGCAAGACAGAGAATCTGCTGAAATAACGTAATATCTTGACATGGGTCACAACTTAAAAGCATTGAATGCAGATAAGCATGAGCCCTTACTAGAGAACGAGAACTTTGAACAAAGGCGTGCAGATAGGTTCTCATTTTTGATTTATTTGTATTTATTTAACCTTTATTTAACTAGGCAAGTCAGTTAAGAATAAATTCTTAATTACAATGACTCATCAGCCAAAACGACATTGTCCCCACAGTGAAGGTTTTTCCCAACCAAAAGCCATGGGTTAGTGTTGATATTTGAGCTATGCTAAAAGGGCTAACAACTGCATTCAACTCTGGGGACACGGACGCTTACAAGATATCTGGCTACAACCTCCATAAATCCATCAGACAAAGGAAAGGACAATACAGGAACAAGCTGGAATCTTACTACAACGGATCCTACACACAATGCATGGGGCAGGGATTGCAGACCATTACGGATTACAAGGTGAGATTCAGCTGTGTTTTACCCACGATGTCCCCCTACCAGACAAGCTGAATGCTTTTTATGCTCGTTTTCAGGCGACCAACACAGAGCCGTGAATGAGAGCTCCTGCTATCCTTGAAGATTACTGTATGTGATCTCGCTCTGCTTGGCTGACATAAGAAAGACTTTTACTCGCAGGGCAGGGGGACCAGACAGAACACCCGGCGCCTCCTCGGGCAACTCCTCAGGATATGCGCAGACTAGGGGGACCACATGTCCCGGATTGTGCAGGACAGTCCAGCATTTTGGTCCTTTGTCACATGTTCCGCAACCAAACAATCATGTCCCACATTTTATCAACAAATTCAGACATCACCACCAAAAAAAGGTTGATCTGTCCCGTATTTCAGTCAGACATTTCAACCTGTCTCTTGCAGTTACATTGCGTGTATGAAAATATTTTGGATGTTGTAGGATGTTGTAGCCTATTCTACTGGTGATGTTAAACACTCCAATCCAATCGTTGCTGAGATCTGATATCCTGCACAGTGCAAGAGGAGATGTAGGCCAGTGTCATTGGCCTATCTTCAACCAATCATATTTCTCAAATCTTTTTGGACTAAATTCTAGCTGAACTTGGAGAGGAGGGTTAGGCCTCCTAAAGATTTAATTGCTTACAAAAAGCGTTCTTCTGATGACGACCTACAAAAATAAGTAAATAGCCGTATCAGTTACTTCCGGCGCCGACAGAGATGGCCGCCTCGCTTCGCGTTCCTAGGAAACTATGCAGTTTTTGTTTTTTTTACGTGTTATTTCTTACATTAGTACCCCAGGTCATCTTAGGTTTCATTACATACAGTCGAGAAGAACTACTGTATATAAGATCAGCGTCAACTCACCATCAGTACGACCAAGAATATGTTTTTCGCGACGCGGATCCTGTGTTCTGCCTTACAAACAGGACAACGGAATGGATCGCATGCAGCGACCCAAATAAACGACTCCGAAAAAGAGGGAAACGAGGCGGTCTTCTGGTCAGACTCCGGAGACGGGCACACCGTGCACCACTCCCTAGCATTCTTCTTGCCAATGTCCAGTCTCTTGACAACAAGGTTGATGAAATCCGAGCAAGGGTAGCATTCCAGAGGGACATCAGAGACTGTAACGTTCTGTGCTTCACGGAAACATGGCTCACTGGAGAGACGCTATCCGAAGCGGTGCAGCCAACGGGTTTCTCCACGCATCGCGCCAACAGAAACAAACACCTTTCTGGTAAGAAGAGGGGTGGGGGCGTATGCCTTATGGCTAACGAGACATGGTGCGATGAAAGAAACATACAGGAACTCAAATCCTTCTGTTCACCTGATTTAGAATTCCTCACAATCAAATGTAGACCGCATTATCTACCAAGAGAATTCTCTTCGATTATAATCACAGCCGTATATATCCCCCCCCAAGCAGACACATCGATGGCTCTGAACTAACTTTATTTAACTCTTTGCAAACTGGAAACCATTTATCCGGAGGCTGCATTCATTGTTGCTGGGGATTTTAACAAGGCTAATCTGAAAACAAGACTCCCTAAATTTTATCAGCATATCGATTGCGCAACATGGGGTGGAAAAACCTTGGATCACTGTTACTCTTAACTTCCGCGACGCATATAAGGCCCTGCCCCGCCCCCCTTTCGGAAAAGCTGACCACGACTCCATTTTGCTGACACCTGCCTACAGACAAAAACTAAAACAAGAAGCTCCCACGCTGAGGTCTGTCCAACGCTGGTCCGACCAAGCTGACTCCACACTCCAAGACTGCTTCCATCACGTGGACTGGGACATGTTTTGTATTGCGTCAGATAACAACATTGACGAATACGCTGATTCGGTGTGTGAGTTCATTAGAACGTGCGTTGAAGATGTCGTTCCCATAGCAACGATTAAAACATTCCCTAACCAGAAACCGTGGATTGATGGCAGCATTCGCGTGAAACTGAAAGCGCGAACCACTGCTTTTAATCAGGGCAAGGTGTCTGGTAACATGACCGAGTACAAACAGTGCAGCTATTCCCTCCGCAAGGCTATCAAACAAGCTAAGCGTCAGTACAGAGACAAAGTAGAATCTCAATTCAACGGCTCAGACACAAGAGGCATGTGGCAGGGTCTACAGTCAATCACGGACTACAGGAAGAAATCCAGCCCAGTCACAGACCAGGATGTCTTGCTCCCAGGCAGACTAAATAACTTTTTTGCCCGCTTTGAGGACAATACAGTGCCACTGACACGGCCTGCAACGGAAACATGCGGTCTCTCCTTCACTGCAGCCGAGGTGAGTAAAACATTTAAACGTGTTAACCCTCGCAAGGCTGCAGGCCCAGACGGCATTCCCAGCCGCGCCCTCAGAGCATGCGCAGACCAGCTGGCTGGTGTGTTTACGGACATATTCAATCAATCCCTATACCAGTCTGCTGTTCCCACATGCTTCAAGAGGGCCACCATTGTTCCTGTTCCCAAGAAAGCTAAGGTAACTGAGCTAAACGACTACCGCCACGTAGCACTCACTTCCGTCATCATGAAGTGCTTTGAGAGACTAGACAAGGACCATATCATCTCCACCCTACATGACACCCTAGACCCACTCCAATTTGCTTACCGCCCAAATAGGTCCACAGACGATGCAATCTCAACCACACTGCACACTGCCCTAACCCATCTGGACAAGAGGAATACCTATGTGAGAATGCTGTTCATCGACTACAGCTAAGCATTCAACACCATAGTACCCTCCAAGCTCGTCATCAAGCTCGAGACCCTGGGTCTCGACCCCGCCCTGTGCAACTGGGTACTGGACTTCCTGACGGGCCGCCCCCAGGTGGTGAGGGTAGGTAACAACATCTCCTCCCCGCTGATCCTCAACACTGCGGCCCCACAAGGGTGCGTTCTGAGCCCTCTCCTGTACTCCCTGTTCACCCACGACTGCGTGGCCACGCACGCCTCCAACTCAATCATCAAGTTTGCGGACGACACAACAGTGGTAGGCTTGATTACCAACAACGACGAGATGGCCTACAGGAAGGAGGTGAGGGCCCTCGGAGTGTGGTGCCAGGAAAATAACCTCACACTCAACGTCAACAAAACTAAGGAGATGATTGTGGACTTCAGGAAACAGCAGAGGGAACACCCCCCTATCCACATCGATGGAACAGTAGTGGAGAGAGTAGCAAGTTTTAAGTTTCTCGGCATACACATCACAGACAAACTGAATTGGTCCACTCATACAGACAGCATCGTGAAGAAGGCGCAGCAGCGCCTCTTCAACCTCAGGAGGCTGAAGATATTCGGCTTGTCACCAAAAGCACTCACAAACTTCTACAGATGCACAATCGAGAGCATCCTGGCGGGCTGTATCACCGCCTGGTACGGCAACTGCTCCGCCCTCAACCGTAAGGCTCTCCAGAGGGTAGTGAGGTCTGCACAACGCATCACCGGGGGCAAACTACCTGCCCTCTAGGACACCTACACCACCCGATGTTACAGGAAGGCCATAAAGATCATCAAGGACATCAACCACCCGAGCCACTGCCTGTTCACCCCGCTATCATCCAGAAGGCGAGGTCAGTACAGGTGCATCAAAGCTGGGACCGAGAGACTGAAAAACAGCTTCTATCTCAAGGCCATCAGACTGTTAAACAGCCACCACTAACATTGAGTGGCTGCTGCCAACACACTGACACTGACTCAACTCCAGCCACTTTAATAATGGGAATTGATGGGAAATTATGTAAATATATCACTAGCCACTTTAAACAATGCTACCTTATATAATGTTACTTACCCTACATTATTCATCTCATATGCATACGTATACTGTACTGTACTGTACTGTACTCTATATCATCGACTGCATCCTTATGTAATACATGTATCACTAGCCACTTTAACTATGCCACTTTGTTTACATACTCATCTCATATGTATATCCTGTACTCGATACCATCTACTGTATCTTGCCTATGCTGCTCTGTACCATCACTCATTCATATATCCTTATGTACATATTCTTTATCCCCTTACACTGTGTATAAGACAGTAGTTTAGGAATTGTTAGTTAGATTACTTGTTGGTTATTACTGCATTGTCGGAACTAGAAGCACAAGCATTTCGCTATACTCGCATTAACCTGCTAACCATGTGTATGTGACAAATAAAATTTGATTTGATTTGATTTGTATTAGACTGAAAGATATAAGGTCATTTCATCAAACTTGTGAGGCTCTCCATGCTCATTATTTGTTCATTCAACATATTTGCTGCTACTTCACTCAATCCCGTTTTAAAAGACTCCCATCCTAACTGTTTTACATTTCCTGAGAGCAACCAGCCACACGTGAGCACCACTTCTCACAATGGTGCTGGTTTAGTAAAGTTAGATCAAAGCTAAATCAATGTCTTGGAAGATCACAATGATATTATAACATTACTGTTACACCTCCCAAAAAATTATGAGATTTTATCATGCGGGAAAATTCAACAACGCACACGCACTTGGCAGAATGTGCTTTGATTGAAACACAATACAGGAAGGCTATGTAGTTTGTTAACAGCATCTGCTCTAATTTGCTCACAAAACAGTAATTCAAGGAGATCTAAATGCATATTCCCATGAAACTGATTGATATCAAATGATTGGCATGCAGATGCAGTTTGGACATTTCACTGGTAAAACGTGAGGAATTATCATCCATGATTGACAGTGATGATGCCATGGCCTATTTTGAAATTAGGTATGCCTAATTTGGTGTTTGAAGGTATTAAAATAAGGTATATTATTTAGACAACAGGTAGACAATTGGAGGATGCATTTTATGCATATTCTACAATGAAATTCAATATCTGTCGGTACAAAATTTAAAGACATTATGACATCATTTACATTGCTCTTCTGGGGGGCTTACACCATCCCACAAATGTCTCGCAAAATCATCCTATTTTAAAACTTCTTTAGGGATTGGGTCTATTTTCCTGAATTTCTGCCTGACTGATGTGCCCAAAGTAAACTGCATGTTACTCAGTCCCAGAAGCCAGGATATGCATATAATTGGTAGCATTGGATAGAAAACACTTTGAGGTTTGTAGAAATGTTAAAATAATATCTGAGACATTAAACCTCTCTAGGCTGTGGGGCGGTATTTTCACATCCGGATGAAAAGCATGCCCAAAGTAAACTGCCTGCTACTCAGGCTCAGAAGCTATGATATGCATAGTATTAGTAGATTTGGTTAGAAAACACTCTAAAGTTTCTAAAACTGTTTGAATAATGTCTATGAGTATAACAGATCTTGTATGGCAGGCGAAACCCTGAGGACAAACCATCCAGGAAATTTGTATTTTTGAGGTGACAGTGTTTTCAATAGGTTTCTATGTGGATCTAGATTTCTAAGGCACTTGGTTGCAGTTCCTATTGCTTCCACTAGATGTCAACAGTCTTTAGAAATTGGTTGATGTTTTTCCTTTGAGTAATGAAGAAGTAGCCATTTCCTATCTGGGTGGATAGCCAAGTGTACTGTTGTGGTTGGGGCATGCGACTTGAAAGCTCGCTCCACTTTGTTTTTATCTGCTATTGAATGCAGTTTGTCCCGTCTTAAATTTGATCGATTATTGACATAAAAAATACCTACAGTTGGATTAGGAAAGTTGTTTGAAATGTTTGGACAAAGTTTACAGGTAACTTATTAGATAATGTGTAGTCATGTCTGACGAGTTGGAACCAGTGTTTTTCTGAATCAAACGTGCCAAATAAATTGACATTTTGGAGATATAACGATGGAAATTATCGAACAAAAGGACCATTTGTGATGTTTATGGGACATGTGGGACACGTTCTTCAAAGGTCAGGCATGAATTATATCGTTATTTCTGAGTTTTGTGTCGCGTCTGGTGGGTTGAAATATGATTGTCATGTGTTTGTTTGATGTGGTGCTGTCCTCAGATAATAGCATGGTTTGCGTTCGCCTTTTTGAAATCTGACACGGTAGCTGGATTAACAAGAAGTAAAGATTTAATTTGGTGTATTGCACTTGTGATTGTATAAAAGTTAAATATTTCTAATAATTTAATTTGAATTTGGCGCTTTTCCATTTCCCCGGATGTTGTCAAATTAATCCCGTTAACGGGATTTGATCCCTAAGAAGTTTTAACACAATTGATATGGCAGGTGAAATTCCAAAGAAAAACCAACAGGATTTTTTTTGAGGTCCCAGGCTCTTATAATGGAAAACTATGGGTCCTATGTCATTTCAGCTCCCATATTGCAATTCCTATGGCTTTAGTCAAAGTTTATGATGTGTATTGCTGTTATCTGGCGTTATCTGTTGGAGCTATTTATAATTTCTCCGGACATTTCTGTAGCATTTTTTGAACATGGCTCAATGTAAACGGAGGTTTATGGATATAAATAGCATACTATTGAAAAAAACATAAATGTACTGTGTAACATGTCCATTACTGTCATCTGATGAAGATTTTCAAAAGGTTAGTGAATTATTTTTCTTTTAATCCTACGTTTGTGAATGTGCTATTTGCATGGAATGTGGCTACATATTGTATGTTTTCCTAGTGGTGGTTTGATATACATATGTGCTATGTTTTCGCCGTAAAACATTTTAGAAATCTGAGAAATCTCGCTGGGTAGATGAACAAGGTGTTTATCTTTCATTTGAGCTATTGGACTTGTTAATGTGTGGAGGTTAAATATTTCTAAGAATATTTTTGCATTATGTGGTCATCTTTTGAGTTGAGCTTGGGGGGGGGGTTGTTCCCCTTGGGGAACGTGTAGCGTGAACAAGTTGAGGCTCCTCTGTCCTCCACTCGTAACCTGGATTAATGGCACCTGTTTGAACTTGTTATCAGTGTAAAAGACACCTGTCACAACCTCAAACAGTCACACTCCAAATTCCATTATAGCCAAGACCAAAGAGCTGTCAAAGGACACCAGAAACAAAATGGTAGACCTGCACTAGGTTGGGAAGACGGAATCTGCAATAGTTAAGCAGCTTGGTTTGAAGAAATCAACTGTGTGAGCAATTATTTGGAAATGGAAGACATACTGTACATGACCACTGATAATCTCCCTCGATCTGGGGCTCCACGCAAGATCCCACCCCGTGGGGTCAAAATGATCACAAGAACGGTGAGCAAAAATCCCAGAATCACACGGGGGGACCTAGTGAATGACCTGCAGAGAGCTGGGACCAAAGTAACAAAGCCTACCATTAGCAAGGGCATTGAAGATGAAACGTGGCTGGGTCTTTCAGCATGACAATGATCCCAAACACACCTCCCGGGCAACGAAGGAGTGGCTTCGTAAGAAGAATTTCAAGGTCCTGGAGTGGCCTAGCCAGTCTCCAGATCTCAACCCCATAGAAAATCTTTATCACTGCTCTAGAGGAGATCTGCATGGAGGAATGGGCCAAAATGCCAGAAACAGTGTGTGAAAACCTTGTGAAGACTTACAGAAAACGTTTGACCTCTGTCATTGCCAACAAAGGGTATTTAACAAAGTATTGAGATAAGTATTTGGTCAATAACAAAAGTTTATTGTCCACCATAATTTGCAAATAAATTCATTAAAAATCCTACAATGTGATTTTCTGGATTTTTTTTTTCATTTTTCATTTCTGTCATAGTTGAAGTGAAAATTACAGGCCTCTCTCATCTTTTTAAGTGGGAGAACTTGCAAAATTGGTGGCTGACTAAATATGTTTTTGCCCCACTGTATTTTATATTTTTCTTGTGCATTTTGCTTTGTTATTTGCCTCATGACTCCTGCATGCTTGGTTGACTACAAACTTTCTTTACCCAACCGTGGGACAGACTCACAATCGGGACTCTGACTCTCTATTGGTTACGCTGACTTTTGGCCTCCCATCCTATTCCAACCAACTCCCGCCGGCTTTGTATTCATGTTACCTGATGAAATTGCTGTACAATATGATCTTTTTGCCATCTGATGCACATTCAGATGTCATAAATCAGCACTGCAGAGCTCTCCCTCTCCTATGCTGTGCCTTGATTGTATTGTACTATTGTACTATTGTTGATATCTGGAAATGTGCATGTACACCCTGGCCCATCTATTGTTGCTAGCCCCAATTCTGACTGGGGCTATGATATCTGCTTCACTGATTTCTCCTCTTTTCTGCACGTTAACACTAGCAGCTTATTACCTAAAATGGATTAATTGAAAGTGTGGGTTCACAGCTCCAATCCAGATGTGTTGGTCATTACTGAGACGTGGTTAAGGAAGAGGGTTTTGAATACTGATGTTAACCTTTCTGGTTATAACCTTTTTCGGCAAGACAGATCTTCCAAAGGAGGGGGAGTGGCAATCTTTACCAAGGATCACCTTCAGTGTTCGGTTGTCTCCACCAAGTCTGTCCCCAAACAATTTGATTTGTTGGTTTTAAGCATTCAACTTTCAAATAGCTCTTTGTTGACTGTTGCTGGGTGTTATTGTCCTCCATCAGCACCGTCCTTTACCCTACCTGCCCTAAACTCTCTCCTGGCCTCTTTCACAAAGTCTGAATTTCTCCTGCTAGATGACCTAAACTGGGACATGCTTAATCCACCTGACCAAGTCCTAAAGCAAGGGGACTCCCTAAATCTTTCTCAGATTATTACCGATCCCACAAGATATGACTCCAAACACCCAGAAAAGGCTACTTTCCTCAATGTTATCCTCACAAACAATCCTGATAGGTATGAGTCTGGTGTTTTCTGTAAAGGCCTTAGTGATCACTGTTTTACAGCCTGTGTTCGTAATGGCTGCTCAGTGAAACAACCTGTCCTGATTTGTCATAGATGCTTGCTAAAAAACTTAAATGTGCAAGCCTTCCTTCATGACCTGGCATCTGTAAAATGGTATAGAATCAGCTGGTTCCCCTCTGTCAAAGACGATTGGACCTTATATTTTGATATTTTCAGTGGTATTGTTAACAAACACGCCCCCATAAAGAAAATTAGAATTAAAAATAGGTTCAGCCCCGGGTTTGACTGTGATCTTGCAGAGTTACTCCACCTCAAGAATTGCATTTGGCGAAAGGCTCAGCACACGCATACTCAGGCTGACTGGCTTTCGTTCAGGCAAATGAGAAATAAGTGCACTCTGGCTATCCGGAAGGCCAAAGTTAGTTAGTTTAATGAGCAGTTCTCTCTCCGTGGGTTTAATCCCAAGAAGTTCTGGAAAACAATTAAAGACCTGGAGAATAAACCCTCCTCCTCACAGCTGCCCGTGTCCCTTAATATTGATGATGTGGTTGTTACTGACAAGAAGCACATGGCTGAGCTCTTTAATCACCACTTCATTAAGTCAGGATTCCTATTTGACTTTCCCGTCCAATATTTCTTCATCTCCCACCCCTTCTAATGCGACTATCCCCAATGTTTCTCCCTCTTTTTCACCTGCCCCGCTACAAAGCTTCTCCCTGCAGGCAGTCACTGAGTCCGAGGTGCTAAAGGAGCACCTGAAACTTAACCCCCCAAAAAATATCTGGGTCAGATGGGTTAGACCCTTTCTTCTTTAAGGTTGCTGCCCCTATCATCGCCAAGCCTATCTACAACCTTTTAAACCTCCTTTCTGGGGAGTTTTCCATTACTTGGAAGGCAGTCACGGTTCATCCTTTATTTAAAGGGGGAGATCAAGCTGATCCTAACTGTTATAGGCCTATTTTGCCCTGTTTATCAAAAGTGTTGGAAAAACTTGTCACTAATCAACTGACTGGCTTTCTTGATGTCTATAGTATTCTCTCGGGTATGCAATCTGGTTTCCGCTCAGGTTATGGATGTATCAGTGCAACCTTAAAGGTTCTCAATGATGTCACCATTGCCCTTGAATCTAAGCGATATTGTGCTGCTATTTTTATTGACTTGGCAAAAGCTTTTCATACTGTAGACTATTCCATTCTTGTGGGCCAGCTAAGAAGTATTGGTGTCTCTGAGGGTCTTTGGCCTGGTTTGCTAACTACCTCTCTCAAAGAGTCCAGTGTACAAAGTCAGAAAATCTGATGTGTCAGCCACTGCCTGTCACCAAGGGAGTACCCCAAGGCTCGATCCTAGGCCCCACGCGCTTCTCAATTTACATCAACAACATAGCTTAGGGAGTAGGAAGCTCTCTCATCCATTTATATGCAGTCTTATACTCAGTTAGCCCCTCCCCGGGGTTTGTGTTAAATGCTCTACAACAAAGCTTTCTTAGTGTCCAACAAGCTTTCTCTACCCTTAACCTTGTTCTGAACACCTCTAAAACAAAGGTCATGTGGTTTGGTAAGAAGAATGCCCCTATTCCGACAGGTGTGATTACTACCTCTGAGGGTTTAGAGCTTGAGGTAGTCACCTCATACAAGTTCTTGGGAGTATGGCTAGAGGATACACTGTCCGTCTCTCAGCACATATCAAAGCTGCAGTCTAAAGTTAAATCTAGACTTGGTTTCCTCTATCATAATCGTTCCTCTTTCACCCCAGCTGCCAAACATACCCTGATTCAGATGACCACTCTACCCACGCTAGATTACGGAGACGTAATTTATAGATCTTCAGGTAAGGGTGCTCTCGAGCGGCTAGATGTTCTTTACCATTCGGCCATCAGATTTGCCACTAATGCTCCTTATAGGACACATTACTGCACTCTATACTCCTCTGTAAACTGGTCATCTCTGTATACCCGTCGAAAGACCCACTGGTTGATGCTTATTTATAAAACCTTCTTTGGCCTCACTCCCCGCTATCTGAGATATCTACTGCAACCCTTATCCTCCACATACAATACCCATTCTGCCTGTCACATTCTGTTAAAGGTCCCCAAAGCACACACATCCCTGGGTCGCTCCTCTTTTCTGTTTGCTGCAGCTATAGACTGGAACGAGCTGCAACAGACACTCAAACTGGACAGTTTTATCTCAATCTCAAAGACTCAATCATGGACACTCTTACTGACAGTTGTGGCTGCTTTGTGTGATGTATTGTTTTCTCTACCTTCTTGCCCTTTGTGCTGTTTGTCTGTGCCCAATAATGTTTGTACCATGTTTTGTGCTGCTACCATGTTGTGTTGCTACAATGCTGTGTTGTCATGTGTTGCTGCCTTGCTATGTGGTTGTATTAGGTCTCTCTTTATGTAGTGTTGTGTTGTCTTGTGATGTGTGTTTTGTCCTATATTTATATTTTATTTATTTTACATTTTTCATCCCTGCCCCCGTCCCCGCAGGAGGCCTTTTGCCTTTTGGTAGGCCGTCATTGTAAGTAAGAATTGTTCTTAATTAACTGACTTGCCTAGTTAAATAAATGTTCCATAAATTAAATAAATAAAAGTTTACTGATGACACCATGGTTGTCATAATATGATAACCAACAATGATGAGTCAGCCTACAGGGAGGAGGTTAATGAACTGGCATTGTCGTGTCATGACAACAACCTCTCCCCCAACATCAGCAACATCAGCAAATCAAAGGAGTTGATTGTTGACTTCAGGAAGCAGAGGGAACATGCTCCAATCCACATTAATGGGATTGTAATAGAGAGTCACAAGTTCTTCGGCATCAACATCACCGAGGACTTGTCATGGACCAACAACACCACAACTCTTGTCAAGATGGTGCAACATCATCTCTACTTCCTAAGGGGGCTGAAGAAATGTTGCATGCCGCCCCGGGTACTTTCCAAATGCTATTGCATCACCATCAAGAGTGTCTTAACTTCTTGGATATAGGGGGCGCTATTTTAATATTTGGATGAAAAACGTTCCCGTTTTAAACAAGATATTGTGGCAAAGAAGGGGGTCGAGTGGTAAATGGCAGATATGTGAGAGCAGAACTAATAAACGGGCTCTGCACGATCACTAAAATGGCCACCCCTGTCAGAACTACAGATCACAAAATGGCCCACCACCAAAACTACAAGTCCCAGAAGCAAGAGGAACCCTCAGAAGGTGGAGCCAACCCACAGATAAAGGATCAAGAAAAACCAGGAAGAGAAGAAGAGAGTGCTGGAAGGATCTATGAACAATAGAGAAAGAGACAATAGAGATTGGCTGGATTTACCGTGTATGAGCTGGACTGTTTTGGACTTACCTGTTGGCGTTTGGACCTGGACCTACCGAGAACCCGATTCGTGTACCGAACCCTGCTATCCTTGACCTCGCCTACGGCCTGGGTGGACCAGGACGGAGAAACAAACACACAGGGACTGTCCTGTTCGAAAGAACTCTCATTCTTGGGTGATTTGGTGACAGTTTACCACTTAGTTTGTGACAAACGCTCCTAACCTTGAAGAGGTTTGCCACAATATTTTGTCATGAAAAGATGCTAGACTATGCATATAATTCACAGATTTGGAAAGAAAACACTCTGAAGTTTCCAAAACTGCAAAGATATTGTCTGTGAGTGCCACAGAACTGATGTTACAGAAAAAAACAGATAAAAATCCAATCAGGAAGTGCCGCATTTTTTAAAACCGCCTCATGCCAATGACTCCTTATATGGCTGTGAATGAGCTTGGAGTCAGCTTACGTTTTCCATGTTTTCCCCAAGGTGTCTGCAGCATTGTGACATATTTGTAGGCATAACATTGGAAGATTGACCATAAGAGACTACATCTACCAGGTGGTCGCTTGGTGTCCTCCGTCGCAATTATTGCGTAATCTCCAGCTGCAGTATTTTTCCGTTTGCTTCTGATGAGAAGCCAACTGCCACCACTGATAGATTATCGAATAGATATGTGAAAATCCTTGAGGATTGATTCTAAACAACGTTTGCCATGTTTCTGTCGATATTATGGAGCTAATTTGGAAAAAAGTTTGGCGTTGTAAGTGACTGCATTTTCCGGTCTTTTTCTTAGCCAAACGTGATGAACAAAACGGAGCTATTTTGTCTACACAAATAATATTTTTGGAAAAAAATGAACATTTGCTATCTAACTAAGAGTCTCGTCATTGAAAACATCCAAAGTTCTTCAAAGGTAAATGATTTTATTTGAATGCTTTTCTTGTTTTTGTGAAAATGTTGCCTGCTGAATGCTAGGCTTAATGCTATGCTAGGCTATCAATACTCTTACTCAAATGCTTCTGTAGCTTTGTTTGAAAAGCATATTTTGAAAATCTGAGATGACAGTGTTGTTAACAAAAGGCTAAGCTTGTGTTTGAATATATTTATTTCATTTAATTTGCGATTTTCATGAATAGGAAACGTTGCATTATGGTAATGAGCTTGAGGCTATGATTACACTCCCGGATATTGGATTTTTTTTTTAGGTTATGGGATTGTGGTATAGTATAGTAGTCTAGGAAAGTCTATGGTTGCCTGGAGTGGTTCTCAATCAGAGGTAGGTGTTTATCGTTGTCTCTGATTGGAAACCATATTTAGGCAGCCATATTCTTGGAGTGTTTCGTGGGTGATTGTTCCTGTCTCGGTGTTTGTTTGCACCAGATAGGGCTGTTTTTTTTTTTCACGTTACGGTTAGTATTGTTCGTTATTATCTTTATTAAAGATAAATCGAAATAACCACGCTGCATTTTGTTCCTCCTCTCCTTCATTGGAAGAAAGCATTAACAGAATCACCCAACCACAACAGGACCAAGCGGCGTGGTGACAGGCAGCGGCAGCAGGAGCAGCGCAAGGAGGAATGGACATAGGAGGTCGTTTTGGATGGCAAGGGTTGTTACACTTGGGAGGAGATCCTGGCTGGAAGAGATCGCCTCCCATGGGAACAGATGGAGGCACTTAGAAGAGCAGAGGCAGCCGGAGAGAGGAGCCGGCGATACGAGGGAACACGGTTGGCAAGGAAGCCCAAGAGTCAGCCCCATAAATTTCTTGGGGTGGCACACAGGGAGTATGGCAACGCCAGGTAGGAGACCTGCGCCAACTTCCTGTGCTTACTGGGGGGCTAGAGAGACCGGGCAGGCACCGTGTTATGCTGTGGAGCAGTGCGGGTGCATAGCTCGGTGCGGTACATACCAGCTCCTCGTATCGGCCGGGCTAGAGTAGGCATCGAGCCAAGTGTCATGAAGCCAGCTCTACGCATCTGGCCTCCAGTGCGTCTCCTTGGGCCGGCTTACATGGCACCATCCTTGAGCACGGTGTCCCCGGTTCGCCTGCATAGCCCAGTGCTGGCTATTCCACCTCGCCGCACTGGCAGGGTGACCGGGAGCATTCAACCAGGTAAGGTTGGGCAGGCTCGGTGCTCAAGAGCTCCAGTGCGCCTGCACGGTCCGGTCTATCCAGTACCACCTCCACGCACCAGCCCTCCGGTGGCAGCTCCCCGCACCAGGCTTCCTGTGCGTGTCCTCGGCCCAGTAACACCAGTGCCAGCACCACGCACCAGGCCAACAGTGCGTTTTGCCTGTCCAGCGCTGCCAGAGCCTTCCTCCTCTCCAGCGCTGCCGGAGTCTCTCGCCTGTCCAGAGCTGCCAGAGCCTTCCTCCTCTCCAGCGTTGCCGGAGTCTCCCGCCTGTTCAGCACTGCCAGGGTCTCCCGCCTGTTCAGCGCTGCCAGAGTCTCCCGCCTGTTCAGCGCTGCCAGAGTCTCCCGCCTGTTCAGCGCTGCCAGAGTCTCCCGCCTGTTCAGCGCTGACAGAGTCTCCCGCCTGTTCAGCCCTGCCAGAGTCTCCCGCCTGTTCAGCCCTGCCAGAGTCTCCCGCCTGTTCAGCCCTGCCAGAGTCTCCCGCCTGTTCAGCGCTGCCAGAGTCTCCCGCCTGTTCAGCGCTGCCAGAGTCTCCCAGTCTGCAAGGAGCCGCCAGAGCTGGCAGTCTGCAAGGAGCCGCCAGAGCTGGCAGTCTGCAAGGAGCCGCCAGAGCTGGCAGTCTGCAAGGAGCCGCCAGAGCTGGCAGTCTGCAAGGAGCCGCCAGAGCTGGCAGTCTGCAAGGAGCCGCCAGAGCTGGCAGTCTGCAAGGACCCGCCAGAGCCGCCAGTCTGCAAGGAGCCGCCAGAGCCGCCAGTCTGCAAGGAGCGGCCAGAGCCGCCAGTCAGCATGGAGCGGCCAGAGCCGCCAGTCAGCATGGAGCGGCCAGAGCCGCCAGTCAGCATGGAGCGGCCAGAGCCGCCAGTCAGCATGGAGCGGCCAGAGCCGCCAGTCAGCATGGAGCGGCCAGAGCCGCCAGTCTGCCAAGAGCAGCCAGAGCCACCAGTCAGCCAGGATCCGCCTTCAGCCAGGATCTGCCATTCAGCCAGGATCCGCCAGTCAGCCAGGATCCGCCAGTCAGCCAGGATCTGCCAGAACTGCCAGTCAGCCAGGATCTGCCAGAACCACCAGTCAGCCAGGATCTGCCAGAGCCATCAACTTTCCTGAGCTTCCTCTCAGTCCTGAGCTTCCTCTCAGTCCTGAGCTTCCTCTCAGTCTTGAGCTACCCCTCAGTCCCGAGCTACCCCTCAGTCCCGAGCTACCCCTCAGTCCCGAGCTACCCCTCAGTCCCGAGCTGTCCCTCAGTCCGGAGCTGCCCCCCAGTCCAGTGGGGCCATTGGTTAGGGTTACTATGCCAAGGTTGGCGGTGAGGGTCGCCAATCTAAGGACGCGATGTAAGCGGACTAAGACTTTGTTGGAGTGGGGTCCACGTCCCGCACCGGAGCCGCCACCGTGGACAGACGCCCACCCGGACCCTCTCCTATGGGTTTAGGTGTGCGGCTGGGAGCACCTTGGGGGGGTGCTCTGGTTTTAGTATTTTGTGTTTTCTTTATTATTTTGGTCAGGCCAGGGTGTGACATGGGTTATTTATGTGGTGTGTTTTGTCTTGGGTTTTTTTGTAGGTTATGGGATTGTGGTATAGTATAGTAGTCTAGGAAAGCCTATGGTTGACTGGAGTGGTTCTCAATCAGAGGCAGGTGTTTATCGTTGTCTCTGATTGGGAACCATATTTAGGCAGCCATATTCTTTGAGTGTTTTGTGGGTGATTGTTCCTGTCTCTGTGTTTGTTTGCACCAGATAGGGCTGTTTTTTTTCACGTTACGTTTAGTATTGTTCGTTATTATCTTTATTAAAGATAAATTGAAAAAAACACGCTGCATTTTGGTCCTCCTCTCCTTCATCGGAAGAAAACCAGTAGTATACATGTTGCCTTCCTGTATTATACTTATGCTAAAATGTTTATTCTACTCTACTGCCATTTTATGTTTGTATTCAGATGTCTTACTATTGCACTGTTGAGAAGGAACCTGATTTACATTGGACGATGTATACCATGCGTGTCCCGTAGATACAGCTGTTCTGTTGCCCTCAGAACAGCCTCAATTCATCGGGACATGGACTCTACAAGGTGTTGAAAGTGTTCTAGTGTATGCTGGCCCATGTTGACTCTAATGCGGCCCATGGTTGTGTCAAGTTGGCTGGATATCTTTCGGGCGGTGGACCATTCTTGATACACACGGGCAACTGTTGAATGTGAAAAACCCAGCAGCGTTGCAGTTCTTGACACACTCAAAACAGTGCGCCTGGCACCTACTACCATGCCCTGTTCAAAAGCACTTACATTTTTTATCTTGCCCATTCACCATCTGAATGGCACACATACACAATCCATGTTTTAATTGTCTCAAAGCTTAAAAATCCTTCTCCCCTTGTCACGCCCTGTCCTTAGATATCTCTGTTTTCTTTATATTATGGTTAGGTCAGGGCGTGACTAGGGTGGGTATGCTAGTTTTTGTCTATGGTTGTCTAGGGATTGTCTAGGTTTTTTTGTATGTCTAGGGTTTTTGTAGGTCTAGGTGATTTGTATGTCTATGGTGGTCTGATATGGTTCCCAATCAGAGGCAGCTGTTTATTGTTGTCTCTGATTGGGGATCATATTTAGGTAGCCATTTCCCTTTGGTGTTTGTGGGACCTTGTCTATGTGTAGTTGCCTGTCAGTACTCGTTTGTATAGCTTCACGTTTTGTTTTGTTATATTGTTAGTTTCTTCAGTGTTCATTCAGTTAATAAATAAGAATGTACGGATACCACGCTACGCCTTGGTCTCATTCGTATGACGAACGTGACAGAAGATCCCACCATAAAAAGACCAAGCAGCGTGTTCAAGAGGAGTGGACATCCTGGGCCCGGAAGGAAGATGATTGGAGGACATCCTGGACCTGGGAGGAGGTAATGGCAGGGGACAAGACCCTGCCATGGAAGCAGATGGAGATAGCGCAAAAGGTACAGCGACGATAAGAGGGGACACGGCTTGCACGGATCACCGAGAGGCAGCTCCCCAATTTTTTTTGGGGGGGAGGCACATGGGGAGATTGGCAGAGTCAGGGGTTAGACCGGAGCCAACTCCCGTGACTGGTCAGACACCGTGTTACGCAGTGATGCGCATTCATAGCCCTGTGCGTTCTATTCCAGCTCCTCGTATTTGCCGGGCTAGAATGGGCATCCAGCCAGGAAGGATGGTGCCGGCTCAGCACTCCTGGTCTCCAATACACCTACTTGGACCAGGATATCCTGCGCCGGCTCTGCGTACTGTGTCTCCGTTGCGTCTGCACAGCTCAGTGTGTCCTGTGCTAGCACCGCGCACGTGCCGGGCTCAAGTGAGCATCCAGCCAGGACGCATTGTGCCAGCTTTACACTCCAGATCTCCAGTGCGCCTCCATAGTCCAGTTCGTCCTGTGTCTGCTCCCCGCACTCGCCTTGAGGTGCATGTCACCAGCCCGGTATCACCAGTGCCGGCACCACGCACCAGACCTCCAGTGCGCCTCCACAGTCCAGTACGTCCTGTGCCTCCTCCCCGCACTCGCCTTGAGGTGCGTGTCTTCAGCCCGGTGCTACCTGTACTGGTCCCACGCACCAGGCCTCCAGTGTGCCTCCACAGTCCAGTACGTCCTGTGCCTGTTCCCCGTACTCGCCCTGAGATGCATGTCTCAGCCCGGTACCACCAGTGCCTTCACCACGCATCAGGTCTCCAGTGTCCCTCCACAGTCCAGAGCTTCTGGCGACAGTTCCCAGTCCAGAGCTTCCGGTGACAGTTCTTAGTCCAGAGCTTCCAGTGACAGTTTGCAGTCCAGAGCTTCCGGCGACAGTTCCCAGTCCAGAACCTCCGGTGACAGTTCCCAGTGAAGAGCTTCCGGCGACGGGCCATAGTCTGGAACCTCCAACGACGGTCCTCAGTCCGGAATCTTCACCGACGGTCCACAGTCTGGGACCTTCACCGACGGTCCCCAGTCCGGGGTCACCTGTGACGGTCCCCAGTCCGGGGTCACCGGCGACGGTCCCCAGTCCGGGGTCTCCGGCGATGATCCACGGTCTGGTTCTACAAAGGCGGAGGGAACAGCGTAAAGAGGGGGGGCTGTGTCCAGGACCGGTGCCGCCACCAAGGGTAGATGCCCACCCGGCCCCTCCCTATAGTTTCAGGTTTGCGGCCGGGAGTCCGTACCTTTTTTTTGGGGGGGGTTACTGTCATGCCCTGACCTTAGATATCTCGGTTTTCTTTATATTTTGGTTAGGTCAGGGCGTGACTAGGGTGGGTATGCTAGTTTTTGTCTAGGGTTGTCTAGGGTTTTTTGTATGTCTAGGGTTTTGTAGGTCTAGGTGATTTGTATGTCTATGGTGGCCTGATATGCTTCCCAATCAGAGGCAGCTGTTAATCGTTGTCTCTTATTGGGGATCATATTTAGGCAGCCATTTCCCTTTGGTGTTTGTGAGATCTTGTCTATGTGTAGTTGCCTGTCAGCACTCATTTGTATAGCTTCACGGTTCGTTTTGTTCTTTGTTAGTTTAGTGTTCATGCAGTTAATAAATAAGAATGTACGCATACCACGCTGCGCCTTGGTCCCATTCGTATGACGAATGTGACACCCCTCTTTATCCACCCTGATTGAAGTGGATTTAATCAATAATGGATCATAGCTTTCGCCTAGATTCACCTGGACATTGTATGTCATGGAAAGAGCATGTTTTTTTACACAGTTTTTTTACAAAACTGTAAGTAGTATTGTTTTGATAGCAATGTATGAAAAAATACTACTTTTCACAATTGCTTTTCACAATTGCTTGAGCACATTTGTCCAAACAGAATTTACTTTTTTTCAAAACAGTTAACAAGCAACCCCAGAGACATGTTTCAGACAATTTATTAGCAAAATGTATTAAGAATCTAAAAACATTAAATACATGACACAAATCAATTACCTCCATCAAAATATACAACTTGTTATGTAATTGGAAAGGTATTTCAAAAATCAATAAATACTAACTACAACTATCAATATAGCCTAATACGGTTAACCCTCTTTTATATGTCTATTCCATTTGTTGATACTATAATGATAGTATGCATCATGAAAGGCAAGTAAACATATTATCACAGCATGGGCTGTACTGTTTTTCTCCTAAAATTATTTTATCAAACCAATCCAAGTCTTTACTTAACCTTTTTCCATTTAGTCCTTTACAAATTCAGTGATGCTGTACAGTATACCCAGAGAATAAACATACAATTCACCAAGCTAACAAATCACTGCAAAAACAAAGCAATGTCAAAAAAGGCAGCACAAACAACACATACACCACATGCACCACATTCAGTCCATTTGTTCTTGTTGATCAGGCCACAAGTATTCATCAACATCACACTGGATGTTTTCCCTCGCAATGCCGCAAGTTAAACATTTCCTTGCATGGCACATCCATGCTTGGCAGTCCTCTGAAGTGATTGCCAGACAACCCATATTCATTGTGTCTAGGAGGGACATCTGGTCATGTGGACGGTAATCATAAACGTTCCACCTCCATGCATCTGAACCCCTATTCCTCTATGGGCCCCTCTATCTCTCCTTTGTCCTGGCACTTGGCCTCTTACTCGGTCCATTCTTGCAAACAGCAACTCAGAAGTGACCTCTTTTATGCATGAATAAGGACTGATTGCTGATTGAACAATTGTGCAAAGAAGTTTTGCACATGTGTCGGATAGGTTCACATTCATGGGTGTAATTTGTATCAATTGTGACAAAATGTTTTAATTTAGTTTGACATGATTTACTCAACTGAGTTTTGCGTCTTTTGTAGAGAGTTGTGTTTACTGTTTTGCTAAAATGTGCTTAGCATTTGCATTGTGTGTGAAAGCAACAAGAAATTACTTACAGTTTTGCAAATAAATATGTTGGTTAGATTATCATAGAGATGAAGACCTCAGTTTCATTAAAAGTATCTTAGCAATTGAAAAAAACTGTAATACTTATTGTCTATTTTTTTGTGACAAATGTGTATTGCACTGTTTACACCCTGTATCATGTGCACGTGACCAAAAACGTTGATTTGATTTGAAGAGACTAGAAACAATACCCAACTCTTTTATTCATTTTAAATTTTAAATTGTGCAGTATCTGTTTAAGAACTGTAAATATCTAGATAATGGTCACAGTGTGTATACTTATTATCACACATATTGATTTAGTTTGTTAGCTGGGCAAAAGGATCAAGATGAGTTTAATTGGGCAGAATTAGCTGCAACTTGTTCACAGTTAATTAGATGCGCTACCATGTTGAATTTAAGGCCTGTTGAGTAGTACGTCTGATTGCTGTCACAACAACGCAGGTGTTCACTAGCCACCTTGGGTTCACACCACTTCTCTGTCTCTCTTTTCTCTGTCTCTCTTCTCTCCTTCTCTCTCTTATCCCCTCTCTCCCCCTCTCTCAGACTCAAGTCAGAGTGTTAAATGAGGAGAGAAGTGTAAGACCTTAGTATATTGTTCGTTAACAGCTGAAGATGAATCTTGATGCATACTAATAATTCAGAGAATATGTTTCAGAGGAAGGAATATATTGGTTACATGATATGACACATACTGTAATGGTTAATGGACTGCTTTGCTAGCACAGACTGGAATATGTTCCGGGATTCTTCCGATGGCATTGAGGAGTACACCACATCAGTCACTGGCTTTATCAACAAGTGCATCGAGGATGTCGACACCACAGTGACTGTATGCAAATACCCCAACCAGAAGCCATGGATTACAGACAACATTCGGTCTGAGCTAAAGGGTAGAGTTGCCGCCTTCAAGGTGCGGGACTCTACCCGGAAGCTTATAAGAAATATTGGTATGCCCCCGACAAACCATCAAACAGGCAATGCGCCAATACAGGACTAAGTCTACTAGTGCCTTCAAAGCTCATCACTAAGCGAAGGATCCTTGGTCCAAACACCTCGCTCTGCAACTGGATCCTGGACTTCCTGACGTGCCGCCCCCAGGTGGTAAGGGTAGGTAGCAACACATCTGCCACGCTGATCCTCAACACTGGAGCCCCTCAGGGGTGCGTGCTCAGTCCCCTCCTGTGCTCCCTGTTTCCCCATGACTGCATGGCCAGGCACAATTCCAACACCATCATTAAGTTTGCAGACGACACAACAGTGGTAGTCCTGATCACTGACAATGACGAGACAGCCTATAGGGAGGATGTCAGAGACCTGGCCGGATGGTGCCAGAAAAACAACCTATCCTTCAACATAATCAAGAGAAAGGAGATGATAGTGGACTACAGGTAAAGGAGGACCGAGCACATCCCCCATTCTCATCGACGGGGCTGTAGTGGAGCAGGTTGAGAGCTTCAAGTTCCTTGGTGTCCACATCACCAACAAACTAGAATGGTCTAAACACACCAAGACAGTCGTGAGGGCACGACAAAACCTATTTTGTCGTGATAGGTTTCAGAGGCCGAACAGTTTGTCGTGCAACTGTTCGGCCTCTGACCGCAAGGCACTACAGAGGGTAGTGCATATGGCCCAGTACATCACTGGGGCTAAGCTGCCTGCCACCCAGGTCCTCTACACCAGGCGGTGTCAGAGGAAGGCCCTAAAAATTGTCAAAGACCCCAGCCACCCCGGTCATAGACTGTTGTCTCTGCTACTGCATGGCAAGCGATACCAGAGCGCCAAGTCTATGACTAAAAGGCTTCTCAACAGCTTTTACTCCTAAGCCATAAGACTCCTGAACAGGTAATCAAATGGCTACCCGGACTATTTGCATTTTGTCCCACCACCCCTTTACTTATCTATTGTTTACCTAATACCTATTTTTCACTTAAAAATTGCACTGTTGGTTTGGGCTCGTAAGTAAGCATTTCGCTGTTTCACCTCTTGTATTCGGATTATGTGCTAAGTACACTTTGATTTGAGTTGAATGACATTGTCACAGCTGCATAGAGTAATAATGCTGTGTTATAGGCTATATTTATAAAAATATATATTTATATTTACATGTGACAAAGTTAGAAGAGTTAGTGCTTTGTCTTACTACCAAACCACTCTGATGATATTAACATTAATAGCAAAGAACAGTAATGGAGAACAAAAAGCATAACAATTATTTAACCAAACAGCAACTACTCAGACATAGCATGTCTCATTGTGGACTGATATTAAAAACAGCTTTGAAAGAACAGATACAGTGCCTTGCGAAAGTATTCGGCCCCCTTGAACTTTGCGACCTTTTGCCACGTTTCAGGTTTCAAACATAAAGATATAAAACTGTATTTTTTTGTGAAGAATCAACAACAAGTGGGACACAATCATGAAGTGGAACGACATTTATTGGATATTTCAAACTTTTTTAACAAATCAAAAACTGAAAAATTGGGCGTGCAAAATTATTCAGCCCCTTTACTTTCAGTGCAGCAAACTCTCTCCAGAAGTTCAGTGAGGATCTCTGAATGATCCAATGTTGACCCAAATGACAAATGGTGATAAATACAATCCACCTGTGTGTAATCAAG
Organism: Oncorhynchus masou masou; assembly: GCF_036934945.1. Lineage (NCBI taxonomy): Eukaryota > Metazoa > Chordata > Actinopteri > Salmoniformes > Salmonidae > Oncorhynchus > Oncorhynchus masou. The sequence continues at coordinate 358,263 of NW_027016545.1, read as the reverse complement.
TCTCCGTATAAATGCACCTGCACTGTGATAGTCTCAGAGGTCCGTTAAAAGCGCAGAGAGCATCATGAAGAACAAGGAACACACCAGGCATGTCCGAGATACTGTTATGAAGAAGTTAAAAGCCGGATTTGGATACAAAAAGATTTCCCAAGCTTTAAACATCCCAAGGAGCACTGTGCAAGCGATAATATTGAAATGGAAGGAGTATCAGACCACTGCAAATCTACCAAGACCTGGCCGTCCCTCTAAACTGTCAGCTCATACAAGGAGAAGACTGATCAGAGATGCAGTCAAGAGGCCCATGATCACTCTGGATGAACTGCAGAGATCTACAGCTGAGGTGGGAGACTCTGTCCATAGGACAACAATCAGTCGTATATTGCACAAATCTGGCCTTTATGGAGCAAAAGGTGGCGCTACAAAGTATTAACTTAAGGGGGCTGAATAATTTTGCACGCCCAATTTTTCAGTTTTTGATTTGTTAAAAAAGTTTGAAATATCCAATAAATGTCGTTCCACTTCATGATTGTGTCCCACTTGTTGTTGATTCTTCACAAAAAAATACAGTTTTATATCTTTATGTTTGAAGCCTGAAATGTGGCAAAAGGTCGCAAAGTTCAAGGGGGCCGAATACTTTCGCAAGGCACTGTAATTCAGCCCTAGAAAAAAAATGCCATGGGGCACACAAATCGCTTTAAATTTCAAGTCTTAGTAGATCCCCTCCTCATCTTTGAATTGTGTGTTAGCCTGTCCTCCTTTATATATATGTCTTGAGTATTTGGTCATGTGAAATGTGTATGTGAGGCTATGTGAGGCTAAGTAGGCTGCGGAGTGACATTTTATAGAGATTCTCAAGTACTTTTGTATAGTTTTTAGCCAGTAGCTTTGAAAGTGGCATTCACGAGCCAAAAGTGGTCCTCGAAAATTGGGTACTACATCACATATGTGCAGATATGTGCACCACCTCATTCTTCTCTCTCTCTCTTTCTGCTGTGTACATCTTGCTAGGTGTCACTCAATGGCGAGGCACTGACGCTTATTGGCTTGATGGTACTTTCATTCATACCATGGTACTTTCACATACCACGGTATAGTCTTAATCATGGAAATGTACCATGGTTTTAGCTTTGAAGTATGATGTTACTGCTGTGTACCTAAATAATACCATGGTATTGCCTAATTTATACCATTGTATAGATGTGGCTCATGGAAATACCATGTTTTTAAACGGCAATATACATTCTACCATGGTAACACACAATTATGTGAATGGTACCAAAAATTATTATATGGTAGCATCTTTATTAATTGTGCATTACAACAATTTTTTGTTCATGTTGCCAACCGGAAATGTGGGAGATTGTTACAGTATTTATAGTCAAGAGGTGTTGTGCTTGTATTGGCCCACAGAGGGAGCCGCTAACTTGAGTGGTTGCGACATGCGCTCTCACTCTACAGTTGCTCTCGCGCTAGCCTGCCTAGTCAGTGAGTCAGTTGAATGAGAGAGCCACCAGAAGCAGCAGATAAACAAAATATTTTAAACGTTATCATCACGGTTAAGTAGGTACAAAGCACTAAATAGTAAACACCAAGTTAAGTGGAGTGTAATGATATAATTGTTGTTAGTTTAATTAATTTATGAACGTCTGTTAGCATAGAAGCTAACGTTGGCTAAAGTTAGCTCCAGTCAAGTTAGCCTGTCGCAGCCATGGCAGCAGGATCAACAAACATTCACCGGAGTGTAAACAAAGGGAAACATTGTAACTTGCTCTTTTTAGGGAAATGTTGAGAATTACATAATGAAAATGTTTTTATGAAATAAGATGATAAATTATACCTTTTTACAAATAGCTTTTTAGTATGTTGGCTATTTAGATTTGTATAAGAGTTGCCAAGTCAGTTGAATGAGAGAGCCAACTGAAAACCTGAAGAGAGATGCACCAGATGAACTAATGTAAATCCTCAGGTTTCAGACCGCATTCATTCTTCTCACCATACCCTATCCAGGCACCAATGTTTAAGAGGGTATATACAATACACTTACAAGATCATGTGTGTTGTGGTTTTTCACTCTGAGCTAAAGGGGTTTAAGAGGGTACTAGAACTACTATTTTCCATTGCAGAGCAGGTAGTCAATGTTGCATTATGTGAGTACCATAAATTACTATGTTTTTGGTCAAATTACCTGAAAAAACATTGGGACACAGACCATCATTATACATTGTAAGTAACTACTATGCTTTAACTTTTCACTACATGCTCCTAGTACAAAACCATGGTATTTTGTTAATTTTTCTACCATGGTTAATTTTGTAAGGGCCACGTGTGGTAACATTTTGGGAAAATGGCACCGCACAGCTTCCAGAAAACTGTCAAATTGAGGAAAGACAGTAATTCTGCTCATAGATTATGCATGCATAAATTACACATTGACACATTCAACCTGAAGTGGGAGGTTTAAAAATAAAAAAGTCTTGTCTCCAAAATCTTTCATAGTACACTTTGCATTAGGTTTCTGCTGCTGTTCCCAACTAACTCCTAATGTGGCCCATTAACACACCATTTGCCCAATCAAATTAAAAGTGGCAGTGGGTTGCTGGTTTGCTCATGATGAGGATGGAGATCTGATTGTGCTGCAGGCCTGTTCAGTGCACTGTGTACAGCATGCAGGCTGATATGGGGCTGGCGTAGCTAGCGTGGTGATTGGGCCGATTGCACAGTGATTATATGTTGGCTAGGGCTTAATGGGGTGCTGTTTGTGCTTCCAAGACTGATCTGGGAGAAACAGGATGTTTTTATGGTGACATGTCCATCTTCTTTTCGGAGACAGGGGGGAGGAGAGGGGGAATTTCAAATTCTCGTGTGACAGACAAGCGAGTGTGACATACTGTATAGCATATTGTTGTATTTTTCTTGTCATTGTAAATAACTGTCAAGATAAATTTGGGGATTAATGTTTAATGAGGAATTAATTTATTTCATCCAGTTTTGGCACACTGGATAAGGAACCGTTGCACCTCATATAACTGCGCTTGTATGATTATATAATAAATACATAAATATTGCATGGCAAATAGCTTTTTTAGACAAACAGCTTTTGCTTCACTGAATTGTGATGGCTCCCATACAACACTATAGGGCACAAGCTCAGCACCAATTGTTGTAACCACCAACCACCCACAGATCCCCAAACGTTGCAGCCGAGGCACTTTGGCATTCTGTCAGTCCTGTGGGAAATAGGGTTTCAGTGGCTAGTTGGAGAGACAGAGGAAGAGAAAGCTTATGAATGTCATTACAGTCCTCTATGGACTCTTTGCAAGACTGACTCACCCCAGAATGGTTCATAGTCATTGCCGTGGTCCTGAAAAGCCGAGACGTGGCTGTTTTTCAGACCATACATAGGGGAAAAAAGGTAAAGAAAGAAAGAAAATCCCAATCAGGTGGGGTGACTCCATCGAATTACAATGCCTCAGATAAGCAGATAAACAGGAAGAGAAATGAAATCCACCAGACCTTACAGACCCTCAGAACCAGGATTAGACCACCGCTGGCCAGGTCCTCTAGGGAGCCGATATACAAAATAACAAGTGACAGAAATTCCTGGCCTTTCATAAGAGTATAGCGCACAATGAGGGGACTGAAAAAGTAATAATTTCCAATCATTTCATAGAGCTCTTTTCATTTCCTAAAGCTCACTATTAAATGATCCTCATTCATCTCCCACAAGGCTTTTAAGGTGGTTTCTTTTATCTGATACATTCCTATACGCTGGTTTAGCCTACAGGGTAATAATGGACGTTTTAAGGGGTGTTGCATATTAATGCTGAGTGATTTGAGTAGTGAATCCATTGGGTTCTGCAGTAAAGCAGCAACGACTCTCCCTTCCCATGTTTCCACTGTTCTAAAAGCATTATTAAGCAAAACTAAATTGTTCCATTCAACGCATGACTGAAGCTTAATTCTCACTGGGAAATTCTCCATTGGAAGTAGCTCAGTATTACTTGGCACAAGTCATGATCAGTGGTGTGTATTCATGGGTGCCAAGGGAAGCCAGGCTTCCCCAAATATTGGAACAATAAAATTCTAAAATAATTTCTCTTTCTTCCTCTGTGTTTTCATAATTTTCCGTCAATTGGCAAGTGGCTGAATCTCACCCGAGAAATTGGAACTCTGCCTAAAAGGCCAGCATCCCGGAGTCGCCTCTTCACTGTCGACATTGAGACAGGTGTTCTTTGTTTCTAGCTATTTTGAGCCTGTCAACAAAACCCACAAATGCTGATGCTCCAGATACTCAACTAGTCTAAAGAAGGCCAGTTTTATTTCTTCTTTAATCAGAACAACAGTTTTCAGCTATGCTAACATAATTGCTAAAGGGTTTTCTAATGATCTAATTAGCCTATTAAAATGATAAACTTGGATTAGCTAACACAAATGGAACATTGTGTTCCATTGGAACACAGGAGTGACGGTTGCTGATAATGGGCCTCTGTACACCTATGTCGGTATTCCATTAAAAATCAGCCATTTCCAGATTCAATAATAATTCACAACATCAACAATGTCTAAACTGTATTTCTGATCAATTTGATGTTATTTTAATGGACAAAAAATGTGCTTTTCTTTCAAGAACAAGGACATTTCTAAGTGACCCCAAACTTTTGAACGGTAGTGTACATACACTTTTGTCATCTATTTATTTTTGCCTGTTTTTCTTGTTATTTTGGCATTAATTCGTGTCACATATCAGTTTGCAAAAAAAAAAAAAATCCTTTAGTTATTAAAGCCGCATACAAACATGGTCTCTTTCTCGAATAAGGAAGCTCCAAAATGCTGGTGTTTCAGCCTAGCTCAGTGCTTTCTGTAGTGGAGGGGCAGCCAATGACAATACAGAGGGCAGGCATTGGTAATCTTCTCTAGTTGCGCTGTGATTAGCTCAGTGTTCTGTCACTCATCAGGACACCACGTCACCGCAGAATCTACAGGGCGAGCTAAGCAGTTCAAGGCCCCTTGGGTGCTGCCATAGATTTACATTAGAAATGACCATCCAATAAGGCTCAAGGTTATTTACCACAGACAAAATGACATCAAATCATGTTATATCTACCATAGCTTTGATTGGACTGAACATGTCAACATCATACTGTCACAATCTTAGCTACCAAGCTAGACAAACAGTCATCATCATGAATCTTGTCGACAATCTACTGGCAAATCCTTTTCAATCCTTGTCATACGAAGAGAAATTATAGATAAAGCGTATCGGTGCTCATCGTCCATTGGACATAAACATTACACAACAAGTCGGAAATCACAAATTCAACAATGAGTGGTTTGGAAGTAATCAGTGGCTAACTGCGAGCATCACAAAGCAATCACTATTTTGCTTCCCCTGCCCGTTATTTGGTGGAGAGGGTGTGTGGTCCATCTCGGTTTAAGGGTCTCTTTTCCAAGCTTAAAGGATAAATATTCACACGCAACACCATGCGCCAGAAAAGGTTGAATACATTGGCCATGCTGTTAATCCAGCATTAGTTCTGCTGCGTTCAAAACAACTGGAAACTCGTAACCGGGAAATCTCAGACTTCAGTGTGTTCAAGACAACTGGGAACTCAGACTGGAAAAATACATTTAATGGTCACCCAATTCGGATTTCCAAGTCGGGAACTCAAGCCTCTTTCTAGAGCTCCGACCTGAAGATCACTGACGTCATGATTTGCCCTTGTTTTTTTCTGAGTTCCAAGTTGTCTTGAAAGCATCATAAATCCTTGTATGTCTTGTATACTGCTGTATAAATGATGTACTCTGCCAGGGAGATAGTATTACTTTCTTAGCTACAGTATACAATGTGTATGTTGTGTGGGGTACAGGGGTAGCTGTTAGTAGCCCATGTGTCTCACCCTAATAATTTGGTCCCTCTCCCCCTCAGACCTTAGCCTACTGTTCTGACTTGGCGGTGCAAATGTAGCCTATAGCTGTTTTAGAGAAATGTCATCATTTAATGTTGTAAGAGCTTTCATTTTCTGCTTATATGTCCCCTTTATTTATCCTACAGTTCTGACTTGGTGTACAGGGAGAATACTGTAAGAATGACCCATGTTCTGAATTTTGTCGCTGTCCATTTCAAAAGCGCTGAACAAATATATATATCGACTACTTGCTCATTAATATCTTAAACTAAATTACGGCTTGCCTGTTATCTGCTCATTGTCACGAGTAGACCAAAGAGCAGCGTGCTTAGAATACCTTCTTCTTTATTTAATTAAGGATGTGGACGTGGACCCCACTCCACCGTAGTCTTAGTCCGCTTTTGTGGCCTCCTAGGAACGGCTACCCTCGCCGCCAACCTAGGACTGGCAACCCTACTAAAGGCACTGGACTGAGGGGCAGCTCCGGACTGAGGGGCAGCTCCGGACTGAAGGGTAGCTCCGGACTGAAGGTTAGCTCAGGACTGAGGGGTAGCTCAGGACTGAAGGGTAGCTCCTGGCTGGCTAACGGCTCTGGCAGCTCCTGGCTGGCTGACGGCTCTGGCAGCTCCTGGCTGGCTGACGGCTCTGGCAGCTCCTGGCTGGCTGACGTCTCTGTCAGCTCCTTGCTGGCTGACGGCTCTGGCAGCTCCTGGCTGGCTGACGTCTCTGTCAGCTCCTGGCTGGCTGACGGCTCTGGCAGCTCCTGGCTGACTGACGGCTCTGGCAGCTCCTGGCTGACTGACGGCTCTGGCAGCTCCTTGCTGGCTGACGGCTCTGGCAGCTCCTTGCTGGCTGACGGCTCTGGCAGCTCCTTGCTGGCTGATGGCTGTGGCAGGTGCTGGCTGACGGCTGTGGCAGGTCCTGGCTGACTGACGGCTCTGGCAGGTCCTGACTGACTGACGGCTCAGGACAGACTGGCGGCTCTGACGGCTCAGGACAGACTGGCGGCTCTGACGGCTCAGGACAGACGGGAGACTCTAGCAGCTCAGGACAGCCTGGAGACTCTAGCAGCTCAGGACAGACGGGAGACTCTAGCAGCTCAGGACAGACGGGAGACTCTAGCAGCTCAGCACAGACGGGAGACTCGAGCAGCTCAGGGCAGACGAGGCGCGTGGTGCTGGCACTGGTGGTACTGGTCCGAGGACACGCACATCAGGGCGAGTGCGGCGAGCAGGAACAGGGAGAACTGGGCTCTAGCGATGCACAGGAAGCCCGGTGCGGGGGACTGCCACCGGAGGGCTGGTGCGTGGAGATGGCACCGGATAGACCGGACCGAGAAGGTGCACTGGAGATCTGGAGCACCGAGCCTGCCCAACCTTACCTGGTTGAATGCTCCCCGTAGCCAGGCCAGTGCGGCGAGGTGGAATAGCCCGCACTGGGCTGTGCAGGCGAACCGGGGACACCATGCGTAAGGCTGGTGCCATGTATGCCGGCCCGAGGAGATGCACTGGAGACCAGATGCGTAGAGCCGGCTTCATGGCACCTGGCTCGATGCCCACTCTAGCCCGGCCGATATGAGAAGCTGGGCTATGCACATGCATCGGGGCCACCGTGCGCTCCACCGCATAACACGGTGCCTGCCCGGTACAACACCCTCTCTCTCCACGGTAAGCACGGGGAGCTGGCGCAGGTCTCCTACCTGACTTTGCCACACTCCCCGTGTACCGTCCCCCAAGACATTTTTTGGGGCTGCCACTCGGGCTTCCAGCCACGCCGCCGTGCTGCCTCCTCATAACGACGCCGCTCTGCTTTCGCTGCCTCCAGCTCTGCTTTGGGACGGCGATTTTCCCCTGGCTGTGCCCAGGGTCCTTTTCCGTCCAGAATCTCCTCCCAAGTCCAGAAGTCCTTTGATTGCTGCTGCTGTCCGTTACCACGCTGCTTGGTCCATTGTTGGTGGTTATTCTGTCACGATCGTCGTATGGAGTAGACCAAAGCGCAGCGTGGTTAGAATACATTCTTCTTTATTCAATGAAGAACACGAAGAACACAAACAAAAACAACAAAACGAATAAGACCACTGTGACCACTATATAATCAATTGCTAACGTGCAACATAACATAGACAATAACCCACGTAATACCCAAAGAAGATGGCTGCCTCAATATGGTTCCCAATCAGAGACAACGATAAACACCTGCCTCTAATTGAGAAACAATCTAGGCAACCATAGACCAACATAAACACCTAGATGAAAACAAATCCATGAATCTACAAAAACCCCTAGACAGTACAAACACCCTAGGAAAAGACAAAAACACACATACCACCCATGTCACACCCTGACTTAACCAAAATAATAAAGAAAACAGAATACTAAGGTCAGGGTGTGACACTCATGGTTCCCTTATGCAATAGTTTGTACATCTCAATTTTTCAAGTGTCAGTGTGCAGCGGTTAGGACGGAGTCAGGCGCAGGACACAGAACTAAGTAAAAACATACTTTACTCTAAAAATTCACAAACAACTTCCATATGGGGAAAAATATTCCAGCTTGACACAAACGAGCAACCACTTAACAAAGAACAAACACGCACAAAACCATGTGGGAACCAGAGGGTTAAATAGGGAATAAATTATAATGTAATGGAAACCAGGTGTGTACAATCAAGACAAAACAAATGGAAAAATAAACGTAGATCGGTGGAGGCTAGAAAGCCGTTGACGTCGACCGCCGAACACCGCCCAAACAAGGAGAGGCACCAACTTCGGCGGAAGTCTTGACACAATTGTTATATTGCTTATATAGGTCTCTCATTGGTAGTTATTCATCATTTTAAGCAATGTTGGAATGCTATCATTGTTTTGCTTACGTCGTGTATTATAATTAGCTTGTGCTTTTCTTCATGAGGAGGGGATACTATATGTTGTTGGGTCTGTAACCATGTTTGCCAGAGACAGTGTCTTCCCATTCAAGTAATAGACCCAAGTAATTCCAGTTAAAGGTGAAGGTTGTTTTGTTTGCGCAATGCACTGTCTGTGTGTCAGTATACTGTCTAGAAAAGTGGATCCTTGCAATTGTATTTTCCTTCCTTTTTAGACCACAGAGGTCTAATAAATAATACAATGTTGTATAGTGGCTTTGCTGGCATGCATAAAAAAAAAAGGTTTTGTTTGCCCCATTGCCACGGACGTGCACACGCACGCATGCACACACACACACATAAATCAGTACCCTGGAAAGCCACATGGTATTTAGAAACATTGATTGGACTAAATAGTTCAAATCAAATTTGATTGGTCACATACACATGGTTAGCAGATATTAAATGCGAGCGTAGCGAAATGCTTGTGCTTCTAGTTCCGACAGTGCAGTAAAATCTAACAAGTAATCTAACAATTCCACAACAATGTCCTAATACACATAAATCTAAAGGGATGGAATAAGAACATGTACATATAAATATATGGATGAGCGATGACCGAGTGGCATAGGAAAGGTGCAATAGATGGTATAAGATACATATGAGTTGAGTAATGTAAGATATGTAAACATTATTAAAGTGGCATTATTTAAAGTGACTAGTGAGCCATTTATTAAAGTGGTCAATGGTTTGAGTCGTTACTGTATGTAGGCAGCAGCCTCTGTGTTTTTAATGGCCACTTTAGTTTTTGGTGTCTTTAAGTTCTTTTTCATTGTATTCAACAAAGCATATACTGTATAGTCTTGTTGATTTGATGATGTATTATCACAACATAGGTTTTAATATGGCTTTTTTTACTGGCTTGGCTTTCAGAGTGACTGTACCTACGCACTGCTACTAGTCATGATAGCTTTGATGGAAACATTGACGGACGTTTACATGAAAATAGAATTTGGGAGTTATGTAACGGCAAATAGTTAATTGTCTACATTCAGAGATGGGAATTATTCATTAAGTTTTGGATTTGGTCCCATATTCCTACACTGTAAAAAATTACTCTTTGGATCAACCTAAAAAAATATACTTAAATTGGTTACAAGTAGTTCTAAAATGAAAAATTCAAAATTTGTTGAAACCAAACATATGATTCAATGCTAACTTTTTTATTTGATAATTACCAAAGCTATTGCTTTCAACACTCAACTTACGTTTCCCATTTGGTTAAACTTAATAAATAAAAAAACACAAATAAATATTTAACGTAAATACAGCCCGTTTTTTCCTCTTGCTCCAAGTTCACTTTTTAATTTGGCATTATCCATCTAAATTTCTGTAACACTTACATTACGTTTCCCCTATTATTATGTAACGAAACAGTAATAACTGTAGTAACAACATAGTAGTTACATAAATGTTACGATGTTATTACATGGTAATAAGGTTGTAGCGCTATCAGTTACTACAGAGTTGGAACAAAGAATGTGTAATTACACATTCACTTGCTGAAGGTTATTCCACATGTGTAATAACTGATGTTATTACACATTTCATTGTGCCACTATGTAACAAATGTTTTGTAATTACACGTTTGAAAGTCACTTGTGAATTACCATGTTAATAACCTGAAACAAAATCTGACCTTGTTTCATCAAACTACAAGGTGCCACTACCATCGAAACCACATGTAATACCAGGGTTGAAAAAAATAAGCTAGGACCTGGTAACAACAATTGTAACAAGGCACACCGGTCATTTTCTATTTGTTTATTTCTATGTTACGACCTGGCTCAAAGGCTATACTGAATAAAGTGTAATGAAATAACAACGCAATTACATTTATATACTTGTAATTATCATGTACCAACACGGGAGCACGCAACTTAACGTAAAGTGAAACCCAGTAGGGAGTAGGGTACAGCCTTATAATTAATATGTAGTAACAACGTTTGCAGACAATAGACTAACCAGGATAACTTATGAGACCGGAGAACATTAGGTAAAGCCTTTTAGTTACATTGAACTTACAAAGAAACAATCTTTAACAACCAACTCTGTAATTACAATGTTTTTACAAGAGATAAACATTTATTTACAATGCACTTACCCAGTATTAAGCAACAATGTAAAGTGAATGTTGAATTACTTTGTAGTTACAATGTAACAACCTTTGCAGACATTAGGCTAACCTGGAGAAATAAAGAGACATGAGACCATTTTTCAGTTTTACTTTTCTTTAAAGGATTTGACAAAGATTCATATTCAAGCCATTCAAATTAAATTCCTAATTTCAGACTCAAAGTAATAATTATTAGCAAAATGTACTAGCACGGGGTGGTAAAGCCAGCTAGCTAGCATTTCCCCATTTTTCTATAATGTAGCTAGCTAAGCACTGGCACAATATATTTAATTAAATTTTTCCTTTATTTTATCAGGGAGTCATACTGAGACCAAGGTCTCTTTTATAGATGAGCTCTGAATTACACTGCTCAAAAAAATAAAGGGAACACTTAAACAACACAATCTAACTCCAAGTCAATCACACTTCTGTGAAATCAAACTGTCCACTTAGGAAGCAACACTGATTGACAATACATTTCACATGCTGTTGTGCAAATGGAATAGACAACAGGTGGAAATTATAGGCAATTAGCAAGACACTCCCAATAAAAGAGTGGTTCTGCAGGTGGTAACCACAGGCCACTTCTCAGTTCCTATGCTTCCTGGCTGATGTTTTGGTCACTTTTGAATGCTGGCGGTGCTTTCACTCTAGTGGTAGCATGAGACGGAGTCTACAACCCACACAAGTGGCTCAGGTAGTGCAGCTCATCCAGGATGGCACATCAATGCGAGCTGTGGCAAGAAGGTTTGCTGTGTCTGTCAGCGTAGTGTCCAGAGCATGGAGGCGCTACCAGGAGACAGGCCAGTACATCAGGAGACGTGGAGGAGGCCGTAGGAGGTGTAACAACCCAGCAGAAGGACCGCTACCTCCGCCTTTGTGCAAGGAGGAGCAGGAGGAGCACTGCCAGAGCCCTGCCAAATGACCTCCAGCAGGCCACAAATGTGCATGTGTCTGCTCAAACAGTCAGAATCAGACACCATGAGGGTGGTATGAGGGCCCGACGTCCACAGGTGGGGGTTGTGCTTACAGCCCAGCACCGTACAGGACGTTTGGCATTTGCCAGAGAACACCAAGATTGGCAAATTCGCCACTGGCGCCCTGTGCTCTTCACAGATTAAAGCAGGTTCACACTGAGCACACGTGACAGAGTCTGGAGACGCCGTGGAGAACGTTCTGCTGCCTGCAACATCCTCCAGCATGACCGGTTTGGCGGTGGGTCAGTCATGCTGTGGGGTGGCATTTCTTTGGGGGGCCGCACAGACCTCCATATGCTCGCCAGAGGTAGCCTGACAGCCATTAGGTACCGAGATGAGATCCTCAGATTCCTTGTGAGACCATATGCTGGTGCGGTTGGCCCTGGGTTCCTCCTAATGCAAGACAATGCTAGACCTCATGTGGCTGGAGTGTGTCAGCAGTTCCTGCAAGAGGAAAGCATTGATGCTATGGACTGGCCCACCCGTTTCCCAGACCTGAATCCAATTGAGCACATCTGGGACATCATGTCTCGCTCCATCCACCAATGCCACGTTGCACCACAGACTGTCCAGGAGTTGGCGGATGCTTTAGTCCAGGTCTGGAAGGAGATCCCTCAGGAGACCATCCGCCACCTCATCAGGAGCATGCCCAGGCGTTGTAGGGAGGTCATACAGGCATGTGGAGGCCTTACACACTACTGAGCCTCATTTTGACTTGTTTTAAGGAGATTACATCAAAGTTGGATCAGCCTGTAGTGTGGTTTTCCATGGGTTGATATATTTGATTTCCATTGATCATTTTTGTGTGATTTTGTTGTCAGCACATTCAACTATGTAAAGAAAAAAGTATTTAAAAATAATATTTCATTCATTCAGATCTAGGATGTATTATTTTAGTGTTCCCTTTATTTTTTAGAGCAGTGTATATTAATTACAGAAAAAACACACATCATGAATGGAAGAAGTTTGGAACCACCAAGACTCTTCCTGGAGCTGGTCGCCCGGCCAAACTGAGCAATCGAGGGAGAAGGGCCTTGGTCAGGAAGGTGACCAAGAACCCAATGGTCACTCTGACAGAGCTCCAGAGTTCCTCTTTGGAGATGGGAGAACCTTCTTGAAGGACAACTATACAATCAGGCCTTTATGGTAGAGTGGCCAGACGGAAGTTTGCCAAAAGGCACCTAAAGGACTCTCAGACGATTAGAAACAACATTCTCTGGTCTGATGAAAGCAAGGTTGAACTCTTTGGCCTGCATGTCAAGATTCATGTCTGGAGGAAACCTGGCACGATCCCAACGGTGAAGCATGGTGGTGGCAGCATCATGCTGTGGGGATGTTTTTCAGCGGCATGAACTGGGAGACTAGTCAGGATCGAGGGAAAGATGAACGGAGTGAAGTACAGAGTGATACATCATGAAAAGGATCTCATAATGGGGCGAATGTTCACTTTTCCAACAGGACAACGACCCTAAGCACACATTCCCCCTCGATAACCACCAAGATTTGGTGTGAAATTGTCATGCACTGATCCCATGTCTCCACATAGTTTTGCAAACAGGCATGCTCGCAGAGGAGGTGGTTTGATGTAGTTTACAATCAAATTTACATGTTGCAGTGTATCTCCATACTCAGCTCTTTTGATGCCAGTTGCTCTCGGTGTATCATAAACTCAGCAAAAAAATAAATGTCCTCTCACTGTCAACTGCGTTTATTTTCAGCAAATGTAACGTCTGTTTATATTTGTATGAACATAACATGATTCAACAACTGAGACATAAACTGAACAAGTTCCACAGACATGTGACTAACAGAAATGGAATAATGTGTCCCTGAACAAAGGGGGAGGGGGTCAAAATCAAAAGTAACTGTCAGTATCTGGTGTGGCCACCAGCTGCTTTGAGACAAAACCGCGACTCATCAGAGAAGAGCACTTTTTGCCAGTCCTGTCTGGTCCAGCGACAGTGGGTTTGTGCCCATAGGCGACGTTGTATCCGGTGATGTCTGGTGAGGACCTGCTTTACAACAGGCCTACAAGCCCTCAGTCCAGCCTCTCTCAGCCTTTTGCGGACAGTCAGCCCTGACGGAAGGATTGTGCATTCCTGGTGTAACACGGGCAGTTGTTGTTGCCATCCTGTACCTGTCCCGCAGGTGTGATGTTTGGATGTACCGATCCTGTGCAGGTGTTGTTACACGTAGTCTGCCACTGTAAGGATGATCAGCTGTCCGTCCTGTTTACCTGTAGTGCTGTCTTAGGCGTCTCACAGTATGATTTATTGTCCTGTCCACATCTGCAGTCCTCATGCCTCCTTGCAGCATGCCTAAGGCACGTTCATGCAGATGAGCTGGGATTCTGGACAGCTTTCTTTTGGTGTTTCTCAGAGTCAGTAGAAAGGCCTCTTCAGGGTCCTAAATTTTCATAACTGGGACCTTAATTGCCAACCGTCTGTAAACTGTTAGTGTCTTAACGGCCATTCCACAGGTATATGTTCATTAATTGTTTATGGTTCATTGAACAAGTATGGGAAGCAGTGTTTAAACCCTTTACAATGAAGATCTGTGAAGTTTTGGGGATGTTTACGAATTATCTTTGAAAGACAGTGTCCTGAAAAAGGGACGTTTCTTTTTTTGTTGCTGAGTTTACAATACATCCATATGGCAGAGGGAGACTCAATCATAGTCAAAGTGCAAGGGCCTGCCAGCCGTCCCACCATTGATGGAACCTCATCTGTGCAAAAGCCCACCGTTCGAATCTGGTTTCCATCAATATAGCCACACAGTACACTAAACATCCTATGTTCAATTTCATGCTCAGGAATCGTGAGACAGAACAATATGTCCTCGTAAATAGCATCCCAGACATGTATAGTGATCAAAAGTCAATGCAGGGCATCTCGGACCTCACAGCTAACGTCCAGTTGGAGAGCATAAGTTGGGGAGTTTTTGAGTCGTTCTGTCAGTTCTCTTGATTCCTAGAAATCTGACAAAGGTATTGATGTGAGTTTCTGTGCCTCTGCCTCCCCACATATCGTTTTCACCATATCATTTGCGTCCGGAAATATCAAAGTTTCTGCAGTAGTGTGTGGTTTCGTAGAGTAGTGGGACTATTCATTCACAGTTGGAATGATTCAAGTGCAATGGTCAAGTGCAGTTTTTTCCCATTATCAAATCAAATAAATAAAATCAAAGGAAATACAATTGTATTGGTCACATACACGTGTTTAGCAGATGTTATTCCGGGGGTAGCGAAACGCTTGTGCTTCTAGCTCTGACAGTGCAGTAATATCTAACAAGTAATATTTAACAATTACAGAACATATACCCAATACACACAAATCTAGTAAAGGAATGGAATTGGGAATGTAAAAATATATGGACGGGCAATGTCAGAGCGGCATAGAATAAGATACAGTAGAATAGTACAGTATAGGATACAGTATATACATATGAGATGGATAATGCAAGATATGTAGACATTATTAAAGTGACTAATGTTCCATTTATTAAAGTGGCCTGTGATTTCAAGTCTATGTATATAGGCAGCAGCCTCTATGTGCTTGTGATGACTATTTAACAGTCTGATGGCCTTGAGCTGTTTTTCAGTCTCTCGGTCCCAGCTTTGATTCACCTGTACTGACCTCACCTTCTGGATGATAGTGGGGTGAACAGGAAGTCACTCGGCTGGTTACTGTCCTTGATGATCTTTTTGGCCTTCTTGTGACATCAGGTGCTGTAGGTGTCCTAGAGGGCAGGTACAGTGCCTTGCGAAAGTATTCGGCCCCCTTGAACTTTGCGACCTTTTGCCAAATTTCAGGCTTCAAACATAAAGATATAATATTGTATTTTTTTGTGAAGAATCAACAACAAGTGGGACACAATCATGAAGTGGAACGACATTTATTGGATATTTCAAACTTTTTAACAAATCAAAAACTGAGAAATTGGGTGTGCAAAATTATTCAGCCCCCTTAAGTTAATACTTTGTAGCGCCACCTTTTGCTGCGATTACAGCTGTAAGTCGCTTGGGGTATGTCTCTATCAGTTTTGCACATTGAGAGACTGAAATTTTTTCCCATTCCTCCTTGCAAAACAGCTCGAGCTCAGTGAGGTTGGATGGAGAGCATTTGTGAACAGCAGTTTTCAGTTCTTTCCACAGATTCTCGATTGGATTCAGGTCTGGACTTTGACTTGGCTATTCTAACACCTGGATATGTTTATTTTTGAACCATTCCATTGTAAATTTTGCTTTATGTTTTGGATCATTGTCTTGTTGGAAGACAAATCTCCGTCCCAGTCTCAGGTCTTTTGCAGACTCCATCAGGTTTTCGTCCAGAATGGTCCTGTATTTGGCTCCATCCATCTTCCCATCAATTTTAACCATCTTCCCTGTCCCTGCTGAAGAAAAGCAGGCCCAAACCATGATGCTGCCACCACCATGTTTGACAGTGGGGATGGTGTGTTCAGGGTTATGAGCTGTGTTGCTTTTACGCCAAACATAACGTTTTGCATTGTTGCCAAAAAGTTCAATTTTGGTTTCATCTGACCAGAGCACCTTCTTCCACATGTTTGGTGTGTCTCCCAGGTGGCTTGTAGCAAACTTTAAACGACACTTTTTATGGATATCTTTAAGAAATGGCTTTCTTCTTGCCACTCTTCCATAAAGGCCAGATTTGTGCAATATACGACTGATTGTTGTCCTATGGACAGAGTCTCCCACCTCAGCTGTAGATCTCTGCAGTTCATCCAGAGTGATCATGGACCTCTTGGCTGCATCTCTGATCAGTCTTCTCCTTGTATGAGCTGAAAGTTTAGAGGGACGGCCAGGTCTTGGTAGATTTGCAGTGGTCTGATACTCCTTCCATTTCAATATTATCGCTTGCACAGTGCTCCTTGGGATGTTTAAAGCTTGGGAAATCTTTTTGTATCCAAATCCGGCTTTAAACTTCTTCACAACAGTATCTCGGACCTGCCTGGTGTGTTCCTTGTCCTTCATGATGCTCTCTGCGCTTTTAACGGACCTCTGAGACTATCACAGTGCAGGTGCATTTATACGGAGACTTGATTACACACAGGTGGATTGTATTTATCATCATTAGTCATTTAGGTCAACATTGGATCATTCAGAGATCCTCACTGAACTTCTGGAGAGAGTTTGCTGCACTGAAAGTGAAGGGGCTGAATAATTTTGCACGCCCCATTTTGTCAGTTTTTGATTTGTTAAAAAAGTTTGAAATATCCAATAAAACCTGCTCCAGAGCGCTCAGGACCACAGACTGGTGCAAAGGTTCACCTTCCAAAAGGACAACGACCCTAAGCACACAGCCAAGACAACGCAGGAATGGCTTTGGGACAAGTCTCTGAATGTCCTTGACTGGCCCAGTCAGAGCCCGGACTTGAACCTAATCGAACATCTCTAGAGAGACCTGAAAATTGCAGTGCTCCCCATCCAACCTGACAAAGCTTGAGAGGATCTGCAGAGAAGAAAGGGAGAAACAACCCAAATCTAAGTGTGCAAAGCTTATTGCGCCATACCCAGGAAGACTCGAGGCTGTAATCGCTGCCAAAGGTGCTTCAACAAAGTACTGAGTAAAGGGTCTGAATACTTATGTAAATGTGATATTTCAGTTTTAGATTTATAAATTTGCAATGATAGGGTTGTGTGTGTAAATTAATGAGGGGAAAAAAGTATTTCATCCATTTTAGAATAATGCTGTCTGGATCTGTCTGTACTTTTCTCCGTTCATCTTTTTCTTTTTTGCAGAGATGATTGTCCTTCTGGAATGTTCTCCCATCTCCACAGAGGAACTCTGGAGCTCTGTCAGAATACCCATTGGGTTCTTGCTCAAGGCCCCAGTGACCAAGGTCCTTCTCTCCTGATTGCTCAGTTTGGCCAGGCAGCCAGATCAAGGAAGAGTCTTAGCTGTTTCAAACTTCTTCCATTTATGAATGATGGAGGTCACTTTGTTCTTGGGGACCTTCAATTCTGCAGAAATTTTTTGGTACACTTTTTTAGATCTCTGCCTCAACACAATCCTGTCTCTGTGCTCTACGGACAATTACTTCGACCTCATGGCTTGGTTTTTGCTCTGACATGCAGTGTCAACTGTGGGAACATATAAAGACAGGTGTGTGCCTTTCCAAATCATGTCCAATTAATTTAATTTACCACAAGTGGACTGCAATCAAGTTGTAGAAGCATCTCCAGGATAATTAATGCAAACAGGATGCACCTGAGCTCAATTTTCAGTCTCATAGCAAAGTCTGAATACTTATGTAAATCATTTATTTATTTTATTGAATACTTTTTTACATTTGCAAAATTTAAAAAATGTTTTTTCGCTTTGCCATTATGAGGTATTGTGCATGGATTGATGAGAAAAAGGAGTCTGAATACATTCTGAATGCACTGTATATATTTTTCAGGATTTTGGAAATTCTCTCTACGGGATCTGTGTCCCTAAACCGGGACAGTTGTTGCTCAGTATGCGATAATGTGACTAGAATGACGCTGTAAACAACAGACAACATTCCGGGACAAAGAAATGTCTTACAGTATATGAGCAAAAAGATTAAATTATTGTTAATCTAACTGCAGTATCCAATTTACAGTAGCTATTACAGCAAAAATGTACCCTGCTATTGTTTGAGGATAGTACACAACAACAAAACACTTATCACGGTAACTGGTTTGATACATTCACCTCTGAAGGTAAATCATGTACTTGCATTCAGTAATCTTGCTCTGATTTGTCATCCTGAGGGTCCCAGGGCTAAATTGTAGCATAGTTTTTTTTAATAAAATCTATTTTTATATTAAAATGTAGGAACTTAGTTCTACAGTTTGACCCCACTGATGCCTCTGGCTCCACACCCACCCCGCCCGGCCATCTAGATGTGTGAAGGTTTGTGCATTTTCTGTAAGGAAGGTAATGATCCATCATGACATTCCTGGGAGTGTGTGAACTTAGATTGTTTATTACAAATTCATTTTTCATGTTCTTTTGAAGTACTTGTACTTGAAAATGTATAAATTTACCAATTCGGCACATTTTGGCAAACTCCTGGAAGACTTCATACCAAATATTGTGTGGTGAGTAATTCTTTACTGGATCAGTCTGAAACTTTGCGCACACATTGCTGCCATCTTGTGGACAACATTTCAATTACACCTGGAATCTTATCTCAATGTATGGCCTTTCTCTTGCATTTCAAGGATGATTGAACAAAAAGAAAAATGAAAACTCATTTTTTTGTATTATCTTTTACCAGATCTAATGTCATATTCTCCTACATTGGTTTCACATTTCCACAAACTTCAAAGTGTTTCCTTTCAAATGGTATCAATAAAATGCATATCCTTGCTTCAGGTCCTGAGCTACAGGCAGTTAGATTTGGGTATGTGATTTTAGGTGGAATTTGAAAAAAAGGGTCCTATCTTAAAAGGTTTTTAAGGCTCACCACCTTTGTGAAGGGGGAGTACATTGGCTACCTTCAATCCAAACAATAGTACTAAATATAATCGTCAGGTTAAAAATATGGGTTAATGATTCAGAAATCATGGGGGCAGAGCTGCAGCAAAAATGGATCAAGCATATCAGCCCCGGTGGATTTTTTTTACATTTACAATCTTAAGCAAGGCATGTAGTACATCACAGGTAGTAAATTGATGAAATGAAAACAACAAAGACTCACGAGAAGCTGACCGGTTAACCTCTTACACCTATGGTGGCGCTATTTCATTTTTGGAAGAAAAACGTTCCCGTTTTAAACAAGATATTTTGTCACAAAAAGATGCTCGACTATGCATATAATTGCTACTGTTCGAAAGAAAAAACTCTGACGTGTCCAGAAATACAAATATCTTCTCTGTGCGTGCCCTTTAACGTGAGCTTCAGGCAAAACCAAGATGACTTGGCATCCAGGAAATGACAAGGATTTTTGAGGCTCTGTCTTTCATGATCTCCTTATATGGCTGTGAACGCAAGAGGAATGAGTCTGCCCTTTCTGTCGTTTCCCCAAGGTGTCTGCAGCATTGTGACGTATTTGTAGGCAGATCATTGGAAGATTGACCATAAGAGACCACATTTACCACGTGTCCGCCCGGTGTCCTGCGCCGAAATTGGTGCGCAAAAGTCACCTGCCAGTATTTTTCCATGGGGCACAGAGAGAGAAGCAAGCTTCCACGAACTTCATGTCAATGAAGAGATATGTGAAAAAACACCTTGAGGATTGATTCCAAACAACGTTTGCCATGTTTCGGTCGATATTATGTAGTTAATCCGGAAAAAGTTTCACGTTGTAGGTGACTGCATTTTCGGTTCGTTTCGGTAGCCAGGCGCAATGTAGAAAACGGAACGATTTCTCCTACACACAGACGCTTTCAGGAAACACTGCGCATCTGGTATGTGGCTGGGAGTCTCCTCATTGAAAACATCAGAAGCTCTTCAAAGGTAAATGATTTTATTTATTTGGTTATCTGGCTTTTGTGAAAATGTTGCGTGCTACATGCTACACAAAATGCTATGCTAGCTTAGCATACTCTTACACAAATTAGTCAATTTCTATGGTTCAAAAGCATATTTTGAAAATCTGAGATGACAGTGTTGTTAAGAAAAGGCTAAGCTTGAGAGCAAACGCATTATTTTAATTTTATTTGCGATTTTCAGAAATCGTTAACGTTGCGTTATGCTAATGAGCCTGAGGCTTAGTCACAATCCCGGATCCGGGATGGGGAGTTTCAAGAGGTTAACCGTCGAGTCAGCTAGATGCTGGCAGAGGGAAGAGCATCGATTGGCTGACCAGGAATCATGAATCAATGTCAACAATTTTCCAACTCGTTCAATAAATGTTACAAAGTTGTCATAAAACTAATGAACATGTAGTTAACAACGTTATTTCACTATTTCGAGAATTACATTGCACTTTTGCACAATACAAACATTTATAAACACTGCAAATTAAGAGACAGAAATTGCATGTGGCTTGGAGGTCAGTATGACATCACTTCCTGGTGAACTCTCACTTCTACAAAAATAAAAAATCATGAAACATTTAATTAACCTTTTTTGTTAATTATTTAGCGACTGACATTGTACGTTTGCACATTCAAAAGAAGAAAAATAAGAAGTCAGAAGAACAGTTGTCAGTAGTTAACACAGCCAAAGTCCTAATTATCGCTAAACACCATCCATTTCTACAATTTATCTTCTTAAAATTGGATTTTAAACCTAACGCTTACTTTAATTCTAGTCTTGCGTTGCCATACCTCCAAAATCAAGTCTTTGTCATGGCTCCCTTGGAGGTTGGAGAATTTTTGTTTTGCAGCAAGATTATAGCGACAAGATTTTGATTGGATGTTACATTTCAAGAACCCTCCCCCCACACGCCCAAGGGCCTATGCCCTCCCAGGCCCACCCATGACTGCGCCCCTGCCCAGTCATGTGAAATCCATAGATTAGGGACAAATAATTTATTTACATTTCCTGATTTCCTTATATGAACTGTAACTCAGTAAAATTGTTGAAATTGTTACGTTTATATTTGTATTTTTTTGTTCAGTATAAGTGGGAAGTGGGAATTTTTAATATATGACTGGGATAAAATCCACTTGAAAGGCCCTTCAACTGGTAATTACTAGTGGGAAATGCATCTATCATCCCTGAGCTCCGACTTTCCCACATACTGACCTCTGACATCACCTGCTAAGGAAATTACCTCGATAACAACATTTTCGGCAGTTAAATGTAACAACAAAACATTGCTTTTTAGAAATAATCTATTAATATGATTTTTGAACTCTATAATGTGTTTACAAGCATGATAGCTGTACTTTTAGTTCATGGTTGACGCAGCTTGTTGGCCATTTAGCCAATTGGCATTTTTTAATGCGTTCAAAGCACATGAGTGCATTCAACTGGTATTGACTCCACAACTGGTAAATTTCCACCTCCCACAATATATTGGGTAGGAAAATGTACCATTATATTAGATTATCCACACATGTACCCTAAAAAGGTACCGATCAGTACCATGTGAGTTCCTATGAGTACCTGTGAAGGTACCTTGTGTACTGTACCTGTGAACTTTTTGTACACCAGGGAACAGCACTGTACTGTAACCATACTCTTATATTTGAGAGTGTGTGGATATACATGTATGATCTTTGTAACAAATAACCATCTCAAATAACCATAATTCGTGCGATTATTGACTTGATTCCTGGCAACTTTTAGCAAATTGCAGAAATGTATTCTTGCCAATAAATCCATGGCCACAGACCGAGTGGTGAAGCAAGAAATTCAGGTTTTGAAAGGTATTGTAAACAGGGGTGTGAATAATTTTGTTATTTGTTTTTACTTGTTAAACAAAATCTCTTTCACTGAGCAATTGTATTAGTATAACATAATACATTTTCAATTGTTTTTGGGCATACAATATAGCTAAGTATTTTAATTCTTAATTTTTGCTCATCTTTATCAAGGGTGTCAATAATTTCAGACCCCACTGTACACAAAAGCCCCCGTAATGCAAATATAATCAAATCAAAGTTTATTTGTCACGTGCGCCGAATACAACCGGTGTAGTAGACCTTACAGTGAAATGCTTACTTGCAGGCTCTAACCAATGGTGCGAAAAAAAGGTGTGTGTGTGTGTGTTGGTAAGTAAAGAAATAAAACAACAGTAAAATGAGTAGCAAGGCTATATATACAGACACCTGTTTGAGGTAGTATGTATATGTAGGTATCGCTAAAGTGACTATGCATATATGATGAACAGAGTAGCAGAAGCGTAAAAAGAGGGGTTGGCGGGTGGTGGGACACAATGCAGATAGCCCGGTTAGCCAATGTGCGGGAGCACTGGTTGGTCGGGCCAATTTAGGTAGTATGTACATGAATGTATATTTAAAATGACTAAGCATATAAGATAAACAGAGAGTAGCAGCAGCTATAAAAGAGGGGTTGGGGGGTGGCACACAATGCAAATAGTCCGGGTAACCATTCGGTTACCTGTTCAGGAGTCTTATGGCTTGGGGGTAAAAACAGTTGTGAAGCCTTTTTGTCCTACACTTGGCACTCCGGTACCACTTGCCATGCGGAAGTAAAGAGAACAGTCTATGACTGGGGTGGCTGGGGTCTTTGACAATTTTTAGTGCCTTTCTCTGACACTACCTGGTGTAGAGGTCCTGGATGGCAGGCAGCTTTGCCCCAGTGATGTACTGGGCTGTCCTCCTCCCTATAGGCTGTTTCGTCGTTGTCGGTGATCAGGCCTATCACTGTTGTGTTGTTAGCAAACTTAATGATGGTGTTGGAGTCGTGCCTGGCCATGCAGTTGTGGGTGAACAGGGAGTACAGGAGGGGACTGAGCACGCACCCCTGGGGAGCTCCAGTGTTGAGGATCAGCATGGCAGATGTGTTGCTACCTACCCTCACCACCTTGAGGCGGCACGTCAGAAAGTCCAGGATCCAGTTGCAGAGGGAGGTGTTTAGTCCCAAGATCCTTAGCTTGGTGATGAGCTTTGAGGGGACTATGGTGTTGGAATGCTGAGCTGTAGTCAATGAATAGCATTCTCACATAGGTGTTCCTTTTGTCCAGATGTGAAAGGGCAGTGTGAGTGCAATAGAGATTGCATCATCTGTGAATCTTTTTGGGCGGTATGCAAATTGGAGTGGGTCTAGGGTTTCTGGGATAACAGTGTTGATGTGAGCCCTGACCAGCCTTTCAAAGCACTTCATGGCTACGGACATGAGTGCTACGGGTTGTTAGTCATTTAGGCAGGTTGCCTTTGTGTTCTTGGGCACAGGGACTATGGTGGTCTGCTTGAAGCATGTTGGTATTACAGACTAAATCAGGGACATGTTGAAAATGTCAGTGAAGAATAATAATAATAATAATATATCCCATTTAGCAGACGCTTTTGTCCAAAGCGACTTACAAGTCGGCTGGGGCCACTACTTTTACATATGGGTGGCCCCAGCGGGAATCGAACCCACGACGCTTGGCGTTGCAAGCGCCATGCTCTACCGACTGAGCCACACAGGACCCTGAAGACACCTGCCAGTTGGTCAGCACATGCCCGGAGCACACGTCCTGGTAATCCGTCTGGTCCCGCAGCCTTGTGTATGTTGACCTGTTTAAAGGTCTTACTCACGTCGACTACGGAGAACTTGATCACACAGTCGTCCGGAACAGCTGATGCTCTCATGCATGCCTCAGTGTTGCTTGCCTCGAAGCGGACGTAGAAGTGATTTAGCTCTTCTGGTAGGCTCCTGTCACTGGGCAGCTCGCAGCTGTGCTTCCCTGTGTAGTCTGTAATAGTTTGCCAGCCCTGCCACATCCGACGAGCGTCGGAGCTGGTGTAGTATGATTCAATCTTAGCCCTGTATTGACGCTTTGCCTGATTGATGGTTCGTCGCAGGGCATAGCGTGATTTCTTGTAAGCTTCCGGGTTAGAGTCCCCGCACCTTGAAAGCGGCAGCTCTACCCTTTAGCTCAGTGCGAATGTTGCCTGTAATCCATTGCTTCTGGTTGGGGTATGTACGTACAGTCACTGTGGGGACTACGTCCTCAATACACTTATTGATAAAGCCAGTGACTGATGTGGTGTATTCCTCAATGTCATCGGAAGAATCTCGGAACATGTTCCAGTCTGTGATAGCAAAGCAGTCCTGTAGTTTAGCATCTGCTTCATCTGACCATTTATTTATAGACCAAGTTACTGGTGCTTCCTGCTTGAATTTTTGCTTGTAAGCAGGAATCAGGAGGATAGAGTTGTAGTCGGATTTACCAAATGGAGGGCGAGGTAGAGCTTTGTACGCGTCTCTGTGTGTGGAGTACAGGTGATCTAGAATGTTTTTCGCTCTGGTTGCACATTTAACATGTTAATAGAGATTTGGTAGAACTGATTTAAGTTTCCCTGCATTAGAGTCTCTGGCCACTAGGAGCGCCGCCTCTCTGTGAGTGGTTTCCTCTTTCCTTATTTCCTTACTCAGCTGACTGAGTGCGGTCTTAGTGCCAGCATCTGTCTGTGATGGTAAATAAACAGCCACGAAAAGTATAGCTGAGAACTCTCTAGGCAAGTCGTGTGGCCTGCAGCTTATCACAATATATTCTACTTCAGGCGAGCAAAATCTAGAGACTTCCTTAGATTTCGTGCACCAGCTGTTGTTTACAAATATGCACAGACCGTCCCCCCCCCCACATCTTACCGGAGTGTGCTGTCATATCCTGCCAGTGCAGCGTGTATCCTGCTAGCTGAATATCCATGTTGCCATTCAGCCACGATTCAATAAAGCATGGGATATTACAGTTTTTGATGTCCCGTTGGTAGGATATTCGTGATCTTACCTCGTCTTGTTTATTTTCCAATGATTGCACGTTGGTGAGTAATATTGACGGTAACGGCAGCTTTCCTAGTTGTCTTCTCCGGGTCCGGACGAGGCATCCGGCTCTTCGTCCTCTGCGTCGCTTCCTTTTGCGAATAATTGGGATGTCTGCCCTGTGGGGTGTTTGGAGAATATCGTTTGAGTCCTGCTTGTTGTTGTTGTTGAAAAAATCTTTGTCTAATCCGAGGTGAGTGATCGCTGTCCTGATATCCAGAAGCTCTTTCCTTCCATACGATACGGTTGCAGAAACATTATATACAAAATAATTTACAAATAACGCGAAAAAAACCACATAGTAGCACAATTGGTTAGGAGACCGTAAAACGGCGGCCGTCTCCTCCGGCGCCATTTACTTTAATGCATTTCCTTTACCTTTGATGACACATCAAGGGCAAATTATTTATCCCCCTCCTTGACTCCCATTCACTCTACAACAGTTGATAGTGAATTTCATAAATCATTAGTTCTAATTAATCTATAGGTCATAGAGACAACACTACTGAACTAATGAGACATTAATGAAGCTCACTAATGACTTATCCATGCGCCCAACAGGTATAATTTAAATAGTCATAATAAAGACTGTAAAGGACCAAGGTCTCCAAGGTCAAGACCATTTGATCATACCACCATTTTCCCTGCCATGTTTTCCTACAGTATGCAATCTATGCATAATTTCATTGACATCATGGCACTTCAGTCTGTCCTTCAAATATATCCTGTCAGTCATTGGTAATTTCTCCATGACAGGACTGATCTGAAAATGCCTTAAATCACTGGAGATATGGGCTCTTCCCCAACCCTGGTCCTCCAGTCTGACACTTTTCTATCCCTCTCTTCTTGTGTCCTGTTTCACATGGTTTATGGCAGAGTGATAAATAACAGATCCAATGCTCAGCCTTCTCGGCTCCCAAGCCCAGTTTTCCTGGCCCACGTCCTATCTGGGCTGTACCAGAGACTGTGTGCGGTTGAGTGATATATTGACCATGTTGGGCTTGTGACAGCTTTTTCGCCAGTGTATTCTGTAGAGCACTGGTCCAAAATAAAAAGCCAGTAGCATTACACACTGTAGCTTTGTATCTTTCCAAAGCATGTTCCAAAGAGATGATCCAAGGTGAGGGAGAACTTTTTTTATTATGTCTTTCTGATAGGATGGTGAGGGCATAGAAAAGTTGGTTGTTCTCTGAAAAGCCTTCCCTATCCCCATTCCTCTACACTGAGAATGACAATTCCCAACTCTGCATCATTTTTTATTTTACCTTCATTTAAACTAGGCAAGTCAGTTAAGAACAAATTCTTATTTTCAATGACGGCCTAGGAACAGTGGGTTAGCTGCCTGTTCAGGGGCAGAATGACAGATTTGTACCTTGTCAGCTTGGGGGTTTGAACTTGCAACCTTCTGGTTACTTGTCCAATGCTCTATCCACTAGGCTACCCTGCCGCCCCAAGCTGGGAATTGTCTGAGTATTTTCCTTTAACAATAGAGAGATAGATGTGAGATGTACAAGGTACTTTGAAGGTTGACTAACGCATTGAACTTTGTTTCAGCATATTCAAGGTTCTTTATAAAGCCTTCCTTGTGAAGTCGTTACATCCTTGGTATTTGGAAATGGCTCAGTGTCCCTTATCCAAGAAGTCATTACACCACACAGTGCTCTTTTACCGACCTTTAATTAATTAGTTAATTCATAATGTCTGCTTTTTGAGACATCATTTTCTACACACACGTTGAAGCTGATAAATAGCCAATGTTAGGTTCACAACCTGTTAGATTCAAAATGTTTGTGTTGGGAGGATTGCATTTGAACAGCTTACTGTAGTTATGAATGTATTGATCATTTTATTTGTGGACACCCAAACCAATTAAACATAAGTTGGCGATACAATGTTTTCTACTGCCATCATATTAGTTTAAAATAATGTATTTAGTGCAAGTTGTGTGTGTGTGTTTTTAGGAAGCCGGTGCAGTAGTAGTATGTTCTGTGCATACTGATTTCAAAATAATAGGTAGTGTTCTAGTTCTTATGGGTGTATGTCAGACAGAAAAGACATGTCTCAGATGGCACCCTATTGCCTATATAGTGCACTATTTTTGACCAGAGCCCTATGGAGGAATAGGGTGCCAAACATTATCTTAGGGAGAAGAGGGCTCTTCCTTAATGCTACTACAGTGCTTTGTCCCTGTAATCCATCACATCACATGCACCATTATGGCCAAAATAGACCAACTAGGGAAACATTTCCTGGAAGCCTCAGGGAGCTTGTTTCCCTTCAACACTGCCCATTGCGAAACACGGGGCCTGATGACTAACATTTGTCTGCAGACTCTGCACTCCCCATCCCCCTTTGCGACAGGTGGATATCTTTGATGTTTTTCCCACTGTGAACAACATAGTTTTCTAGTGTCAGCCTCCCCATCTACAGCAATTTATCTGCTGGGTTTGCACCCTCGGAAAGACTGGCTATCTGCGTTGCTATGAACAGGTTATTGTACTTTTAAGCACACCCCTCTCCACAGATTAGCATGATTCATATGACTGCACGCTAAGCCGCTCTCCACCGCTACCTTTCTTTACCCACCTCTCTCTTTTTTAATCTCTTTCTTGTTCTCTCCATTTCTGCCAGATGCTATCAATCCAAAGGGGAGAGGGGAAGAAATCAAAGGTAGATTTGAGACTTTGAAAGCCAAGAAAGCACTGCGGTTATCTCCCGTTGTTCAGAATGACATGTTACAGGGCTCACAATGTAAAGTACACACACTTTATGGAAACATAATCTGAGGAGGGAGGTTAAATGAGGGAATGCATTTACGACGCTCCGTCTAAGCATAGAACAATGTTTCGATTGGTCCACAGAACTGAAACAATTCCCTGTGATAACTCCCCCGGGCTAATACTAGGAATTCAGACATATAATTTCAAACCGAAGACTAATTCCATTTCTACATGTAATTTACTGATAATTCCAGGCTTTCATGTTGATAAAATGGGGTAGCATCAACTGATTAATGGGTTTCATCAGTTTTCATTTGGTATGACAACAATAACTGCAGGTACTGGCGTTTGATTGGCCGAGTATGCAATTGCAATGTAACGGCTTTCTTTAGGTGAAAGAGAGTCGGGCCAAAATGCGGCGTGGCTATTGAGATTCATGTTTTAATGAAACACGAATCAATACAAAAACAATAAACATAACGTGAAAACCGAAACAGCCTAAACTGGTGCAAACTAACACAAGAACAGGAACAAGGACAATCACCCACAAAACACTCAAAGAATAAGGCTGCCGAAATATGGTTCCCAATCAGAGACAACAATAAACACCTGCCTCTGATTGAGAACCACTTCAGACAGCCATAGAATATGCTAGAAAACCCCACTAAGCCACAATCCCAATACCTATGCAAAACCCCGAGACAAAACACACCACATACCAAAAGCCATGTCACACCCTGGCCTGACCAAATAAATAAAGAAAACACAAAATACTAAGACCAGGGCGTGACATGCGATGTATTGAAGAATGGGGTTTGAGAATATTCCCTCAGGGATTTGACTAGTTTGCAATGGAAAGTGAGGCTTTGAAACAAAGCATTTGAACAGAAGCTGAGTTTAATACCTATTCTGCCCATCTCTCTTGTATAATTCTGATTACAGTGATGGCCCAGCTAGAGGGACATAACACATTCACTTTCTCTCTCCGTCAGTATCATTAGTTTGAAATGTCAAGGTTGTCTTTGTGAGGTAGTGGTTTACGGGAAAGAGTTTAGCCCACAGGGAGTGGAGATATGTATGTGTTTATGACACACAGTTCTGACAATGACGACAGAGATCCAACAGCGAGATGGACGTTTTTCACACTGGGTTTGACAAGTGTCAGACAATGGACAAGTGTCAATCAATCAGGACCGTGTTGATTTGTGTGTGTGTGTTAAATACACCTTAGCATTCACAGTCCTGCTGTTTCTTTCATGTCTGTGATGAGTTTAGTATGTAAGTCACCATTAGCATTTTGTGTATATCTTCCAATTGAGGTTAGTTTTTTTTTTAACATTGTTGTCCAATCTAACTACAGGCCTCCTGATCCTATTTTTATTTATACATTTACTGACAGTATTAATTTTGGATGAGGGCTGGTTAGGTGCTAGGGCATAGGGGAGGGAAGTTAGTTTAAGCACCTCCATTCCAGACCACTGTAGGAGCCCCATGGGTCTTCTATCTTCAGATTAAAGATAAAGTAATTAGAGGCCATTTTGTTTGAGTATAGCCTTCGTTTAAAACAAACCCTATGAGGACACAACTCTCTCTAATATTTTTGGCATGCATCGCTTTAGTATCCCTCATTTAGGCCATTTGGAGTTTTAAATTGAAATGCTCCCACAAAGCTTTGTACCCACAAAGCCCCTGTGACCAGTGTGTAATTATTTTAATCTCCCCTTAAGCCCATCATTACATCCCTGAGAGGGCAGGCCCTTTAAAAGAGGCTGTTTGAAGAAGTGATAAATGTGAGATTATGCACATATTTATGTGTGAAATACACACACTCATCCACCTCTTCTGCTGGGTTTGAAAAAAAATGATGCAGAGGCTGCTGCAATATGAAAGAATGTGTCACGCCCTGGTCATAGTATATTGTGTTTGTCTTTATTTATTTGGTCAGGCCGGGGTGTGACATGGGTTTATTGTGGTGTGTTTTGTCTTGGGGTGTTGTTGGGTGTGTGGCTTAGTGGGGGTATCTAGCATAGTCTATGGCTGTCTGGAGTGGTTCTCAATCAGAGGCAGGTGTTTATCGTTGTCTCTGTTTGGGAACCATATTTAGGCAGCCATATTCTTTGAGTATTTCGTGGGTGATTGTTCCTGTCTCTGTGTTTGTTGTCACCAGATAGGCTGTATGGGTTTTTCACGTTCCGTTTGTTGTTTTTGTATTGTTAGTTAGTTCATGTCGAGTTCCTTTTCATTAAAGAACATGAATAACCACCACGCTGCATTTTGGTCCGCTTCTCCTTCGACAGACGAGAACCGTTACAGAATGGATGATGAAGCATCAGATAGCAAGATAAGATGCCTCTCGTGAGCAGTCTTGTGTATCATATTTCATCTGTCTCATGTAGATTAATTTTTCTATCCCTTGAATGATGTCACAGAATAGCTTGGACTTAATCGCAACACCAATTGAAAATGGTCCGAGATGAATGTGGCAGGTTTATAACGCGGATATAATCGTATTTACTGTGAGTTGTATTAAGCACATGCAACATCGAGGAGATCTCCGTCAAAATCATTTTCTGTTGTCTGTGTAGATGAGGTTATGAAACCGGATACAGATGCTTCGCCAATAAAGTCCTCTGAATATAAAATACATAGAAAGTTTATCCTGTAAACTGTAGATTTCTAATCTGGTGGGCCAATGTGTTTCCTGCCATGCCGTCATGGATTTGTGTACTAAACAAAGGTTAGCTTTCAAAACTTCTACAACCACTTGCACCCATTGAGGTAGCCCTACATACAATACTAGGTGTTTCTGTTGGCAGAGAAATGGGGTGAAGACAAATGTTTCATCTCTCAATTCCATCTAAGTCAACCTTTCCAAATTAACACTGCACACCTTGTTACAGTACGTAGTTCTATATTCATATCTTTGTTTGAGTACAGATTCACAGCTGTTGGATTGTGCCTATAACACACTGAGCACACACTGGTTGATTTAACATTGTTTCCAGGTCATTTCAATGAAATGACAGTACATTGAACCAATGTGAAATAGACGTTGAATTGGCGTCTGTGCCCAGTGGAGAGCTTCTATTTGTTTGTTTCTTGTGAGACAAGCAGCATCTCTCACGTCAATTCCTAAGTAGGAGAGCCATTAAAAAAAAAGAGTTTCAGGAGCCAGTAAGCCCACATGCTTCCACTTATTTCGCCAAATGGTTACTTTGCGTCTGAGTTTCTCAGCTTCTCAGCTATTAGAGTGTTTATTGTGTTTATCCCCTGTGGGAGGTACAGATGTGCAGCTCACTGTTGGATCAGTCCCTGGAGGCAACTGATGCAGCTGTTTCTGTAAACTTTACAATCAAAACTATAACATACTGTAACTAGCTAAATTCTAAATGAACTACCATATTATGCTTGTTTAGGCCTCAATCTACTATTCAAATCAAATCTCATTTTATTTGTCACATGCGCCGAATACACAGGTGTAGACCATACAGTGAAATGCTTACAAGCCCTTAACCAACAATACAGTTTTAAGGAAATACCTATATAAAAAAATTAAGAGATAAGAATAACAAATAATTAAAGAGCAGCAGTAAATAACAAAAGCCAGGCTATATACAAGGTTTCCCGGTACAGAGTCAATGTGTGGGGGCACTGGTGTTGAAGTAATTGAGGTAATATGTACATATTGGTAGAGTTATTAAAGTGACTATACATAGATAATAACAGAGAGTAGCAGCAGCGTAGAAGAGGGTGGAGGGGGGCAATGCAAATAGTCCGGGTAGCCATTTGATTAGCTGTTCAGGGGTCTTATGGCTTGGGGGTAGAAGCTGTTTAGAAGCCTCTTGGACCTAGACTTGGCGCTCCGGTACCGCTTGTCATGCGGTAGTAGAGAGAACAGTCTATGACTAGGGTGGCTGGAGCATTTGACAACTTTTAGGGCCTTCCTCTGACACCACCTGGTATAGAGGTCCTGGATGACAGGAAGCTTGACCTGATGTACTGGGCCGTTCGCACTACCCTCTGTAGTGCCTTGCGGTCCGAGGCTGAACAGTTGCCATACTAGGCAGTGATACAATCCATCAGGAGGCTCTCGATATTGCAGCTGTAAAAGCTTTTGAGGATCTGAGGACCCATGCCAAATCTTTTCAGTCTCCTGAGGGAGAAAAGGTTTTGTCATGCCATCGTCACAATTGTCTTGGTGTGCTTGGACCATGTTAGTTTGTTGGTGATGTGGATACCAAGGAACTTCTCATTCTGCTCCACTACATCCCCGTCGATGAGAATGGGGGCGTGGTCGATCGTCCTTTTCCTGTATTCCACAATCATCTCCTTTGTCTTGATCACATTGAGGGAGAGGTTGTTGTTGTCCTTGCAGCACACGGTCAGGTCTCTGACCTCCTCCCTATAGGCTGTCTCATCGTTGTTGGTGATCAGGCCTACCACTGTTGTGTCATCAGGAAACTTAATGATGGAGTTGGAGTCGTGCCTGGCCATGCAGTCATGAGTAGGGGACTGAGCACGCACCCCTGAGGGGCCCCCACATTGAGAATCAGTGTGCTGGATGTGTTATTACCTACCCATACCACCTGGGGGTGGCCCGTCAGGAATCAGGAAGCCTAGGATCCAGTTGCAGAGGGAGGTGTTTAGTCCCAGGGTCCTTAGCTTAGTGATGAGATTTGAGAGCACTATGGTGTTGAATGCTGAGCTGTAGTCAATGAATAGCATTCTCACATCAGTGTTCCTTTTGTCCAGATGTGAAAGGGCAGTGTGAGTGCAATAGAGATCATAGCAATGATGCAATAGCATCATCTGTGGATCTGTTGGTGCAGTATGCAAATTGGAGTGGGTCTAGGATTTCTGGAATAATGGTGTTGATGTGAGCCATGACCAGCCTTTCAAAGCATTTCATGGCTACAGATGTGAGTGCTACGGGTCGTTTAGGCAGGTTACTACTAGTCATTTAGGCAGGTTACCTTAGTGTTTTGGGCACAGGGACTATGGTGGTATGCTTGAAACATGTTGGTATTACAGACTCAGACAGGGACAGGCTGAAAATGTCAGTGAAGACACTTGCCAGTTTGTCAGCGCATGCTCGTTGTACACATCCTGGTAATTCGACTGGCCCTGCGGCCTTGTGAATGTTGACCTGTTTAAAGGTCTTACTCACATTGGCTGCGGAGAGCGTGATCACACAGTCTTCTGGAACAGCTGATGCTCTCATGCATGTTTCAGTGTTACTTGCCTCGAAGCGAGCATATACGTTTTTTAGCTTGTCTGATAGGCTCGTGTCACTGCGCAGCTCTCGACTGTGCTTCCCTTTGAAGTCTGTAATGGTTTGCATGACTTGCCACATCCGACAAGTGTCAGAGCCGGTGTGGTATGATTCGACCTTAGTCCAGTATTGACACTTTGTCTGTTTTAGTTTTTGTCGGAGGGCATAGCGGGATTTCTTATAAGCTTCCGGGTTAGAGTCCCGCTCCTTGAAAGCGGTAGCTCTACCCTTTAGCTCAGTGCGAATGTTGCCTGTAATCCATGGCTTCTGGTTGGGGTATGTACGCACGGTCACTGTGGGGACTACGTCCTCGATGCACTTATTGATAAAGCCAGTGATTGATGTGGTGTACTCCCCAATGCATATTCTGAACATATTCCAGTCTGTGCTAGAAAAACAGTCCTGTAGTTTAGCTTCTGCTTCATCTGACCACTTTTTTATTGACCAACCACTTTTTTATTACTGGTGATTCCTGCTTTAATTTTTCTTGTAAGCAGGAATCAGGAGGATAGAATTAGGATCAGATTTGCCAAATGGAGGGCGAGGGAGAGCTTTATACACATCTCTGTGTGTGGAGTAAAGGTGGTCTAGATTTATTTTCCATCTGGTTGCACATTTAACATGCTGATAGAAATTTGGTAAAACTGATTTAAGTTTCCCTGCATTAAAGTCCCCGGCCACTAGAAATGCCACCTCTGGATGAGCATTTTCCTGTTTGCTTATGGCGGTATACAGCTCATTGAGTGCGGTTTTAGTGCCAGCATCGATCTCTAGGTCGATAGTGTGGTCTACTGCTTATCATGAGATACTCTACCTCAGGCGAGCAAAACCTTGAGACTTCCTTAGATATTGTGCACCAGCTGTTGTTTACATTTATGCATAGGCCCCCGCCCCGTGTCTTACCAGAGGCTGCTGTTCTATCCTCCCGATAGAGTGTACAGAGCATGGGCCTGACATTTAACTTAAAAATGCCCTGTTTTAGCTCAGTTAGGATTACCACTTTATTTTAAGAATTTTAAGAATGTGAAATGAATAACATTAGAGAGAATGATTTATTTCAGCTTTTATTTCTTTCATCACATTCCCAGTGGGTCAGAAGTTTACATACACTCAATTAGTATTTGGTAGCGTTGCCTTTAATATGTTTAACTTGGGTCAGATGTTTCAGGTAGCCTTCTACAAGCTTCCCACAGTAAGTTGGGTGAATTTTGGCCATTCCTCCTGACAGAGCTGGTGTAACTTGCCACAACTTTAGAAGTATGCTTGGGGTCATTGTCCATTTGGAAGACCCATTTGCGACCAAGTTTTAACTTCCTGACTGATGTCTTGAGATGTTGCTTCAATATATCCACATAATTTCCCTACCTCATGATACCATCTATTTTGTGAAGTGCACGAGTCTCTCCTGCAGCAAAACCAAAACATGATGCTGCCAGCCCCGTGCTTCACGGTTGGGATGGTGTTCTTCGGCTTGCAAGCCTCCTCCTTCTTCCTCCAAACATAACGATGGTCATTATGTCCTAACAGTTCTATTTTTGTTTCATCAGACCAGAGGACATTTCTCCAAAAAGTACGATCTTTGTCCCCATGTGCAGTTGCAAACCATAGTCTGGCTTTTTTTATGGCGGTTTTGGAGCAGTGGCTTCTTCCGTGCTGAGTGGCCTTTCAGGTTATGTCGATATAGGACTCGTTTTACTGTGAATATAGATAATTTTGTACCTGTTTCTACCAGCGTCTTCACAAGGTCCTTTGCTGTTGTTCTGGGATTAATTTGCACTTTTCGCACCAAAGTACGTTCATCTCTAGGAGACAGAACACGTCTCCTTCCTGAGTGGTATAATGGCTGCGTGGTCCCATGCTGTTTATACTTGCGTACTATTGTTTGTACAGATGAATATGGTATGTCCAGGCGTTTGGAAATTGCTTCCAAGGATGAACCAGACTGAACCAGGATGATTTCTTTTGATTTTCCCATGATGTCAAGAAAGAGGCACTGAGTTTGAAGGTTGGCCTTGAAATACATCCACAGGTACACATCCACTTGACTCAAAGTATGTCTCCTAAAGCCATGACATAATGTTCTGGAATTTTCCAAGCTGTTTAAAGGCACAGTCAACTTAGTGGATGTAAACTTCCCACTGGAATTGTGATACAGTGAATTATAAGTGAAATAATCTGTCTGTAAACAATTGTTGGAAAAATGACTTGTGTCATGCACAAAGTAGATGTCCTGACCGACTTGCCAAAGCTGTAGTTTGTGTCAGGACCCGGTTACGAACCTGGGTCTCCGGAGTGAGAAACAGTCACTTAACCAACTGAGCCACGAATAGTCAGCAGAACCCAGAAGATGAGGCAGACACAGCAGTACTTAAGACGGTGTATTTAATAAAGTAAAAAGGAGAAGTCCTTCAATACAAAAAATGGCAAATCCAAAAGGTGGTAGGAATAGCACAAAAAAGCCTCAAGAGATACTCAAAAACAAAAACAGAATTCCACAAGAGCATCCACCGGAATCGACAAGAATACACAGAACACTAGGGCTGGGTGCTAACATACAAACACAGAGCACAGAACTGAGGGAAACTAAGGGTTTAAATACAATCAGGGGAAACGATGCACAGGTGCAAATAATAATGGGGAGCAAGGGAAAAAACATAAGGTCAAAAAGCACAATGGGGGCATCTAGTGACCAAAACCCGGAACAACCCTGGCCAAATCCTGACAGAATCCCCCCCCTAGGAACGGCTCCTGACGTTCCTACCAGCTCTCTCAGGGTGGAGGGCCCTGAACTGACGAATGAGGTCAGGGTCCAGGATGTCTTTGGCAGGAACCCAGGAGCGCTCCTCAGGACCGTAGCCTTCCCAGTCCACCAGATACTGCCAGGACCGCTGCACCCGGCGGGAATCCAGTATCCGATGGACGGTATAAGCCGGCTGGCCTCCAATGACACGAGGCGGAGGGGGAGGTCTGTCTGCCGGGACAAGGGGAGAAAAAACAACAGGTTTTAACAATGAAATGTGAAATGTGGGATTAATCTTAAGGGATCTGGGTAAGTGAAGGCGATAAGAAACTGGGTTAACTCTCCTGGCAACCTTGAAGGGACCGATGTATTTTTGGGACAGCTTGCGAGACTCCACCCGTAGAGGTAAGTCTCTTGTGGAGAGCCAGACTCTCTGGCCGGGCGCAGGGTAGGCCCGGGACGGCGACGTCTGTTGGCTTGTTGTTGGTACCTCTGTGAGGAACGCATAAGATTAAGACGGGTCTTCCTCCACATAAGCCGACAGCGTCTGACGAACTTCAAGGCTGAAGGCACTCTGACTTCTGCCTCCTGGTCCGGGAACAATGGAGGAGCATAGCCAAACTGACACTCGTGCGGGGACATACCAGTGGAGGAGGAACGCAAGGTGTTGTGCGCGTATTCGGCCCAAACAATAAAGGATGACCATGTGGACGGGTTGTCACGAGTCATACATCGGAGGGTGGTTTCCAGCTCTTGATTCATCCTCTGTTTGGCCGTTGGACTCCGGATGGTACCCTGAAGATAGACTGGCAGAAGCCCCCATGAGTTGGCAGAAGGCCTTCCAAAACCTTGAGGCGAACTGGGGACCTCTGTCAGAAACCATATCTTGGGGAATGCCGAAGACTCGGAACACATGATTAATTACCAACTCAGCCGTTTCCTTGGCAGAAGGTAACTTAGTCAGAGGGACGAACCTGGCCGCCTTTGAAAACCTGTCGATTATGACTAGGATAGTAGTATTGCCATGGGATGGAGGAAGTCCAGTAATAAAGTCCAATGAGATATGGGACCAGGGTCTGTGGGGAACAGGTAAAGGGTGAAGGAGTCCTTGAGGGCGGAGGTGAGAAGATTTGCCCTGGCAGCACACGGGACAGGCATTGACGAAAGTGGCAACGTCTTCTCTTATGGTAGGCCACCAGAACTTACGCTGGATGAACTCCAAGGTGCGACCTACGCCCGGATGACAGGTGAGGCGAGAGGAGTGCCCCCACAGAAGGACCTGAGTCCTCACTGCCTTGTGGACAAACAACCGATTGGCAGGACCTCCTTTTGGGTCCGGTTCGCTAGCTTGAGCACGTCTCACGGTATCCTCAACTTGCCACGAGATCGGAGCCACAATCTTAGCAGCAGGAAGGACATGCATGTCCGTGTCATCTCGAATGGCAGGAGCGTAGACTCGGGACAGGGCATCTGGTTTGAGATTCTTCGACCCGGGCCGATAGGTGAGGATAAACTGGAATCGATTGAAGAAAAGAGACCATCTAGCTTGTCTAGAGTTCAACCGCTTCGCCTGCTGGATATACTCCAGATTTTTGTGGTCCGTAAGCACTTGAAACGGGTGAGAAGCCCCCTCGAGCCAGTGTCTCCATTCCTTCAATGCCATCTTAACCGCTAGGAGTTCACGATCCCCACATCGTAGTTCCTCTCAGTCGGGGTAAGCCGGTGTGAGAAGAAAGCGCACGGATGAAGCTTCTTGTCTTCACCCCTCTGAGACAGGACAGCTCCAACACCAACCTCTGATGCGTCTACCTCCACCACAAATGGTTCATCCGTAGTCGGTAGTATCAGGATGGGAGCAGAGAGAACGCGCTGCTTGAGTCCTTGGAAGGCCGTCTCAGCTTCTCTTCCCCACAAAAACCTTGCATTGCCACCCTTGGTTAAAGCTGAGAGAGGGGCTGCCACCAAGCTGAAGTTCTTGATGAACTTGCGGTAGAAGTTTGTGAAGCCCAGGAAACGCTGAACTTCCTTAACGGATTTGGGGGTGGGCCAATCCGCTACCGCCCCTACCTTCCTGGGGTCCATTTGGACTCGCCCGGGTTCCACTACAAATCCCAGGAATTGTACTCGGGATGAATGGAATTCACATTTTTCCGGCTTAACGTACAGATGGCTGTCCAGGAGGCGTTTGAGTACTTGTCTGACATGCTTAGTGTGTTCTTGAAGGGAGCTCGAAAAGATGAGGATGTCATCCAAGTAAACGAACACAAATATGTTAAGCATATCCCTAAGCACATCGTTTATGAGCGCTTGGAACACCGCTGGGGCGTTGGTCAGGCCGAAGGGCATCACCAAGTATTCATAGTGACCAGTAGGCGTGTTGAAAGCGGTCTTCCACTCGTCACCAGGTCTGATCCGCACAAGATGGTATGCGTTCCGCAGGTCAAGCTTAGTGAAAACAACTGCTTCCTGGAGCAGCTCGAAGGCTGTGGCCATAAGGGGTAGCGGGTAACGGTTACGGACGGTTATGGCATTGAGTCCCCGGTAGTCGATGCAAGGACGTAATCCACCGTCTTTCTTGGCCACAAAGAAAAACCCTGCTCCCGCCGGGGAGGTGGATGGACGCATGAGGCCTGCTTCCAGAGCGTCCTTGATGTAGGTATCCATAGCAGCTCGTTCGGGTGGAGATAGGGAAAAGATCCGACCCCTGGGGGGCAAGTGCCCGGAAACAGGTCGATGGGGCAATCGTAAGGTCTATGGGGTGGTAGCATGGTGGCCCTCTGTTTGCTAAACACCAGTTTGAGGTCATGGTAACACTCGGGAACTCGGGTCAGGTCGATGGATTCTAAAGACTAGGGAGTAGAACTCGGGGAATTCTGGAAAATACAAGTAGCTTGGCACGTAGGACCCCACTGCTTGATAGTGCCCACAGACCAGTCGATGTGAGGGTTATGGCTGTGAAGCCAGGGGTATCCAAGGACGAGAGGGAACTCGGAACAGGAGATCAAATGAAAGTTAATCAATTCCTGGTGTTGTGAAACTGAAAGTCGCAAGGAGGTAGTGACATGAGTGACAAGTCCAGATCCCAAAGGGCTTCCATCCAATGTAGTGACCCTCATGGGTTCACTTAGAGGTTCAGAGGGAACGCCATTCTCCTTCGCCCAGACACCATCCATGAAGTTACCTGCGGCTCCAGAGTCTACCAAGGCTTGAAGGTGAAGCTTGTGGTTGTCCCAGGAGAGGGTGACTGGAATGAGCAGACGGGAGTTGGACGGATGGGAGGAGGTTATGTTTCCCGTTACAGTTCCCCCCGGTCTGTACGGGACAGAGCGTTTCCCTGGAGCCCGGGACACGTGGAACGGAAATGGCCCGGTTTGCCGCAATATAGACAGCGTCGCTCCCTCATCCGGCGGTCTCTCTCAGCCTGGGAGATGCGTCCAATCAGCCTGCGTCCAATCTGCATGGGTTCCGATGGAGCCAGCGAGGATAAAGGTGGGGACTCGGAGCTGGGACTGATAGGGGCTAGAGGTCTACGGTTGAGTTCTCTCTCTCTCAGACGCTGGTCAATGCGTGAGGCCAACTTGATCAGGGACTCGAGATTGTCCGGTGGTTCCCGAGTGGCCAGTTCATCTTGGATAGTGTCGGAAAGGCCTTTCAGAAAGCACACCGTGAGCGCCTCGTTGTTCCAGCCACTTGCTGCTGCCACCGTGCGGAACTGGATGGCATAGTCCGTCACGCTGCGCCAACCTTGGTGGAGAGTCAGGAGCTGTTTGGCTGAGTCAGAACCACTGCTTGGGCCTTGAAACACTCGTTTGAATTCCTCAGCAAAGGCAGAGTAGCTGGCACAGCAGGAACTATGGGCATCCCACACAGCAGTAGCCCAGGCCAGGGCTTTTTCCGACAGCAGGGTGATGATATAAGCGATCTTAGACCGGTCTGTGGGAAACGACGAGAGTTGTAGCTCAAAGGAGAGAGAACATTGGGTGAGAAACCCTTTACAAGCACTTGGATCACCTGAGAACCGTTGGGGAGGTGGAAGACGAGGTTCAGCCAGGGGTTAACTGCCATGGGTACGTGAATCTGAGGTACTGGGACGGAACTGTTGCCGGGGTAAGACGATCAGATATTTGCTTAATGGAAGTCAGCATCTCCGACAGAAGATGAGAATGTCTAGCCATTAAGGCCTCTTGCTGAACCAGGGCGGCTTCGTGGCGTTGGACAGTCTCCTGGTGGTGGGACAGCATGGCAAAAAGGTCCTGGGAACTGGCTGCCTCTGGGTTCATTTTTGGCTCTGTGTTTCTGTCAGGACCCGGTTACGAACCTGGGTCTCCGGAGTGAGAAACAGTCACTTAACCAACTGAGCCACGAATAGTCAGCAGAACCCAGAAGATGAGGCAGACACAGCAGTACTTAAGACGGTGTATTTAATAAAGTAAAAAGGAGAAGTCCTTCAATACAAAAAATGGCAAATCCAAAAGGTGGTAGGAATAGCACAAAAAAGCCTCAAGAGATACTCAAAAACAAAAACAGAATTCCACAAGAGCATCCACCGGAATCGACAAGAATACACAGAACACTAGGGCTGGGTGCTAACATACAAACACAGAGCACAGAACTGAGGGAAACTAAGGGTTTAAATACAATCAGGGGAAACGATGCACAGGTGCAAATAATAATGGGGAACAAGGGAAAAAACATAAGGTCAAAAAGCACAATGGGGGCATCTAGTGACCAAAACCCGGAACAACCCTGGCCAAATCCTGACAGTTTGTTAACAAGAAATTTGTGGAGAGGCTGAAAAATGAGTTTTTAATGACTCCAACCTAAGTGTATGTAAACTTCTGACTTCAACTCTATATTTATATGTATATACAGTATATTTAATACTGTATATATATATTTTCTACATTTTTTTAACTAGACATTTCAGTTAAGAACAAATTCTTATTTACTATGAAAGCCTAGGAACAGTGGGTTAAATGCCTTGTTCATGTGCAGAACAACAGAATTGTACCTTGTCAGCTCAGGGATTCAATCTAGCAACCTTTTGGTTTTCTAGTCTCACCCCCTAACCACTAGGCTACCTGCCGAACGACAGAGATCAGGTCCTGGCCGGGTGTCTGTAGTATATCTCTCCTGTCCGACACATTGAAGAAAAACTTTTTGTCTAATCTGAGGTGAGTAATCGCAGTTCTGATGTCCAGAAGCTCTTTTCGGTCATTTGAGACGGTAGCAGCAACATTATGTACAAAATAAATTACGAACAATGCGAAAAAACAAAAAAAATAGCATGGGGCCATCATGAAATTAATTACTGTGACCTCATTGGTTCAAGCCTTTTGCAAGTAGCAGTATCTGGCTTACTTGAGAATGGGACAACCACATGTCTGATATTCATAACATATTTAATGATTTCATATTCATAATTGATCAATTGCTTTTCTTGTACGAGCAAACAAACATCAGAACTGATTTCCCCTCTCACTTATATATAGATGGGTTATCTAAGATACAGGGTTTACATTTGAACCTGCGTACATGTATATTTAAACTCAATGTAATTGCCTGTCAGCCCATTCCGTGGCTGACAACTTAATTAACTTGTTTCATCATATTGGGTGGCGAATGGGTTTGACACATGTACGCGAGAGGAGAGTGACAGCGTTGTGAGAGAGCACAGATGCTGTGAAGGGGTGTTTTTGATGAGTGAGAGGGCAGGTAATGAGAATGAGTTTTCATATGAAAATATGTTACAATTAAATGACAGTGTAATGGTTGCGTGCTCAGAATAGCTGATTAGCTCTACAGACTCTGGTCATTCACTTTCAACAGCCTAGCCCCTTCTACCTCTTCTCAGAAATGGATCTTGAAACCTCATTCTCAGGATTAATTATTGCCAGAGTATGACGATGGCCATGATGACAATACATGATGACTATACATGATGACAATACATGATGACAATACACAAATGGTGTTACTACATACTGTATATATTGGCCTATGCGTCAATTAGGATTGGTAACTCTTCTCATAATTCTCAGGAACATAGAATGCATTTCGAAACCTCATCCTCAGAATTGTTTACCAGAATTATTATGAGGGCCATGTCTACATCACATTGTGTTTGTTGCTAGGTCTACACACAATATATACCTGCATATTGTAGGCTAAGTCTTGAAGTCTACTTCATGGATCAGATGGTATGATTTGTGAAATCACTGCATAACCAAATGAGATGTGACAATCATGTATCTCTAGCCGGCTTTCTTTGATGTACCTTTGAAACTCACTTCAAAGCCTTTGGTTAAGGACCAGCGAAGGCCTGTAGTATTGAAGTCTTCACCATAGAGGGGCACGGTGGGGGCTCGGGATGGCAGAGCCCGTGAACTGAGCCAGTTCAAA
This sequence comes from Oncorhynchus masou masou, assembly GCF_036934945.1. Taxonomy (NCBI): domain Eukaryota; kingdom Metazoa; phylum Chordata; class Actinopteri; order Salmoniformes; family Salmonidae; genus Oncorhynchus; species Oncorhynchus masou. The sequence goes on along the minus strand of NW_027016545.1, from coordinate 315,835 downwards.
GGAGTATGGAAGAAAAGCAGCTGTAAGAAGGTCCTTGACACAGAGCTCAAACGACACAAAAGACTAACAGGAAGACACAGGCAAACAAACAAGAAACTTTTCAGGGGCCTTTTTCAGTGCAGCAATAGCGCCAAGGTGCTGTTATTGTGATGGAAAGTCAAAGTTGATGTGGTGTTTTGTTATTTATTTACAGATAATACAGAGTGACTGGCTACGTGGGTGTACGTACACTAAGGATCAAAATTATAAGCTAAGCTGTTGCCCTCAATACAAAAACCAAACGACCAAACCTTTGCCGATTAGCACCCCACTACTTGTCAAAACCCATACATAGTAATGCAGACATATTCTGTATGGGTTTGCCATGATGGCATATAACAGCTTGAGAAGGTGCATAATAGATTAGAAATGTTACTGCTTATCTGATTCTACAAACAGTTTGTTGATTTCACTCCTGTGATAAATCCCCTCATTAGCACACTGTAACGGAAAACTGTAATTTATAGTAATTATAGGTAGGCTATTATCAACAGTAAAACATTCTGAATTGTTTCAATGCAGCATACTGTGCCGAATACAACAGGTGTAGGTAGAACTTACAGTGAAATGCTTACTTACAGGCTCTAAACAACAGTGCAAAAAAGGTATTAGGTGAACAAGAGGTAAGTAAAGAAATAAAAACAACAGTAAAAATAACAGTAGCGAGGCAATATACAATAGCGAGGCTATAACAGTTGCGAGGCTACATACAGGCACCGGTTAGTCAGACTGATTGAGGTAGTATGTACATGTAGATATGGTTAAAGTGACTATGCATATGTGATAAACAGAGAGTAGCAGTAGCGTAAAAGAGTGGTTGGAGGGTTGCGGGACACAATGCAGATAGCCCGGTTAGCCAATGTGTGGGGGCATTGGTTGGTCGAGGCTGTCCTGAGGGCGGGGGGTGCAACTCAATATTAGGAAGGTTTTTTTCTTCATCAGTCTACACACAATGTTTGCAAATGTATAAAAAAAAATCACATTTACATAATATTCAGACCCTTTAGTCAGTACTTTGTTGAAACGCCTTTGGCAGCTATTACGCCTTGAGTCTTCTTGGGAATGACGCTAAAAGCTTGGCACACCTGTATTTGGGCAGTTCCTCTCGTTGTTCTCTGCAGAGCCCCTCAACCTCTGTCAGGATGGATCGGGAGCTTTGTTGCACAGCTATTTTCAGATTTTAGATCAGGTTTAGATCATATTAGATCAGGTTCAAGTCTAGGCTCTGGTTGGGCCGGCAACTCAATGACATTCAGAGACTTGTCCCGAAGCCACTCCTGTGTTGTCTTGGCTGTGTGCTTAGGGTCGTTGTCCTGCTGGAAGGTGGACCTTCGCCCCAGTCTGAGGCTTTGAGTTTCTGGAGCAGGTTTTTATCAAGGATATCTCTGTACTTTGCTCCGTTCAGTTTTCCCTCGATCCTGACTAGTCACCCAGTCCCTGCCACTAACAAACATCCCCACAGCATGATGCTGCCACCACCATGCTTCAGTGTAGAGATGATGCTAGGTTTCCTCCAGACGTGATGCTTGGCAGTCAGGCCAACGAGTTCAATCTCGGTTTCATCAGACCAAAGAATCTTGTTTTTCATGGTCTGAGAGTCCTTTAGAGTGCTGGCCACCCTTGAAAACTGAGCAATCGGGGGTGAAGGGCCTTGGTCAGGGAGGTGACCAAGAACCTGATGGTCACTCTGACAGAGCTCTAGAATTCCTCTGTGGAGATGGGATAACCTTCCAGAAGGACAACCATCTCTACAGCACTCCACCAATCAGGCCTTTACAGTAGAGTGGTCAGACAGGAGCCACTCCTCTGTAAAAGGCAAATGACAGCCCGCTTGGAGATTTTCCAAAGAGCACCTAAAGGACTCTCAGACCATTAGAAACAAGATTCTCTTGTATAATGAAACCAAAATGAAACTCTTTGGCCTGAATGCCAAGTGTCAAGTCTGGAAGAAACCTGGCACCATCCCTACGGTGAAGCATGGTGGTGGCAGCATTATGCGGTAGGAATATTTTTCAGCGGCAGGGACTGGGAGACAACTGAGGATCGAAGGAAAGATGAATGTAGCAAAGAACAGAAAGATCCTTGATGAAAACCTATTCCAGAACACTCATGACTTCAGACTGGGGCGACATTGATGCAATTTCAATGTTGCTTGAGTTGCTTTGTGTATCACCAAATTTACTGGAGATGGTTTTACGGCAACACTGCTCACTGCATCCAAGTTGCTTGACATAGGCGTTCTCAAAGAGCTGTCAGTCAAGGCGAACTCATGAATATGAGCTCCCCGCCCACTCAGCTCTTTTCATGCTTCCTGGTGGTTAGCCAAGTGGAAAAAAAACTTTTAAAAATGACTGTTCCTTAAACCTTAAATGATTGAGCATTTTGCTATGTCCTTTCAGTCTGTTTTGCAGGTCTACTGTAATATGAAATACAGAACCCTGTAACCCAGATACTGTGAAATTCATGACAACCCCTTTACATTGTATGGCAAAACTGTCTTCAAAATATAACTCAACTTGTGAAGCTGCCACTGACGACATCGTCATCTGTGGCACTTCAGGAGTCGGATTCTGGTAACACAACCGTGCCCTGAGGGTGAAGAAAGCAGACTGGCTTGTTTAGAGAAATGAAAAGTGAAAGATGAAAGCACAAAGAGAAACTGGTAAAGTCCAATGACTTGTTTGGTGAAGAGGGGTACAAAGTGAAAGCAAACTCATCTGTTCTTCATTAGGACAAGGCTACGGTAATGAGAGAGACAAGGACAGTCCTTGAGAAAAAACCATGCAGAGTTCAATTAGACGGTATCCATCTTGTTGCTCCTGGCAGAGTGCTCTGATGATCTTAAGAAGTTTTATAATGAAGAGGGCCTGGCTGCCTACAGTGCATTCTCAAGTATATGTGAAACGCCAGCCCATCGGGGGCGGATGATGCTAGTTCCTACTTCACAGTAGGGTGTTTTGCAGAAATGCGTTCTTGAACATGTGAACTTTCATATGCCTTAATTACAAACTTTTATGGGATCCGTAAATATGAATACAAATGTTAAATTATGAGCCTAGTTTAGTCAAGAAGAAAGCACTGAGCTACAGTATATTGGAAGAGAGACAGGATCCCCTTCTGGAAGAACCACATGATTTCACATGTGGAAAATCACATGATTTCATGTGACATTTCCAAATGTTTTGCACATGTGAAATCATGTGAAAACACGTGTTTTCTTCACATTTGATGATATTTCACATGAAGTTTCACATGATCACATAACCTTTCACATATGGATTAAAATTTTCACATGCAATTTCATAGGTGATGCCCTGCAATCAAAAATGTGTCCCTATGATACACACACAGTGCTGTGAACACATACAGTGCATTCAGAAAGTATTGTCTCGACTCCCACCAAAGGTGGCTCCTCTTCCTGTTTGTGCGGTGCTCTGCGGTCGTCGTCACCGGTCTACTAGCTGCCACCGATCACTTTTCCCTTTTCTGTTGGTTTTGTCCTATTGGTTACACCTGTTTCTTGTTTAGGTTTTCGTTGGGCTATTTAAGCCTGTGATGTCCGCCTGCTTTTGTGCGGGCGCCTGGTGTTTTGGCTTGACCATTTTCCTGTGCCGGAATAAAAAACAATTGTCCTTTACCCTCTGTTCCCTGCGCCTGAATCCGCACCCACTACTCATAGAAGTGCGTTACAAGTATTCAGACTTGAGGTCGACCGATTATGATTTTTCAACGTCGATACCGATGCAGATTATTGGAGGACCAAAAAATGGCGATACCAATTAATCGGCCGATTTTTAAAAATGTATTTGTAATAATGACAATTACAACAATACTGAATGAACACTTATTTTAACTTAATATAATACATCAATAAAATCAATTTACCCTCAAATAAATAATGAAACATCTTTAATTTGGTTTAAATTATGCAAAAACAAAGTGTTTGGAGAAGAAAGTAAAAGTGCAATATGTGCCATGTAAGAAAGCTAACGTTTAAGTTCCTTGCTCAGAACATGAGAACATATGAAAGCTGGTGGTTCCTTTTAACATGAGTCTTCAATATTCCCAGGTAAGACGTTTTAGGTTGTAGTTATTATAGGAATTATAGGACTATTTCTCTCTATGCCATTTGTATTTCATAGACCTTTGACTATTGGATGTTCTTATAGGCACTTTAGTATTGCCAGTATCGCCCCTACCTGGGCTCGAACCAGGAACACATCGACAACAACCACCCTCGAAGCAGCGTTACCCATGTAGAGCAAGGGGAATAACTACTCCAAGTCTCAGAGCGAGTGACGTTTGAAACACTATTAGCACACACCCCGCTAACTAGATAGCCACTTCACATCGGTTACACCAGCCTAATCTCGGGAGGCGATGGGCTTGAAGTCATAAACAGCGCAGTGCTTGAAGCACAGCAAAGAGCTGCTGGCAAAACGCACGAAAGTGCTGTTTGAATGAATGTTTACGAGCTTACGAGTCAGACTGCTCTATCAAATCATAGATTTAATTATAAAATAATAACACACAGAAATACGAGCCTTAGGTCATTAATATGGTCATTAAAACTATCATCTCGAAAACAAGACGTTTATTACTTTCAGTGAAATACGGAACCGTTCCTTATTTTATCTAACGGGTGGCATCCATAAGTCTAAATATTCCTGTTACATTGCACAACCTTCAATGTTATGTCATAATTACGTAAAATTCTGGCAAATTAGGCGGCCCAAAATGTTGCATATGCCCTGACTCTGCGTGCAATGAACACAAGAGAAGTGACACAATTTCACCTGGTTAATATTGCCTGCTAATCTGGATTTCCTTTAGCTAAACATGCAGGTTTAAAATATATACTTCTGTATATTGATTTTAAGAAAGGCATTGATGTTAATGGTTAGGTACACATTGGAGCAAGGACAGTCCTTTACCGCGAATACGCACCGCATCGATTGTATGCAACGCAGGACACACTAGATAAACTAGTAATATCATCAACCATGTGTAGTTAACTCGTGATTATGATTGATTGATTGTTTTTTATAATATAAATTTAATGCTAGCTTGCAACTTACATTGGCTTACCTTGGCTTACTGCATAACAGGCAGGCTCCTCGTGGAGTGCAATAAGAGGAAGGTGGTTAGAGCATTGGACTAGTTAACTGTAGGTTGCGAGATTGAATCCCACGAGCTGACAAAGTAAAAGTCTGTCGTTCTGTCCCTGAACAAGGCAGTTAACCCACCATTCCTAGGCCGTCATTGAAAATAAGAATGTGTTCTTAACTGACTTGCCTAGTTAAATAAAGATTAAATAAAGGTGTAAAAAAAAGAAATCGGCCAAATCGGTATCCAAAAATACCAAATTCCAATTGTTATGAAAACTTGAAATTGGCCCTAATTAATCGGCCATTCCGATTAATCGGTCGACCTCTAATTCAGACCCCTTGACTTTTTCCCTCATCAATCTACACACAATACCCCATAATGACGAAGTAAAAACAGGTTTTAAGAAATTTGTGAAAATGGATTAAAAATAACAAATGGAAATATCACATTTACATAAGTATTCAAACCCTTTACTTAGTCCTTTGTTGAAGCACCTTTGGTAGCAATTACAGCCTTGAGTCTTATTGGGAATGAAGCTACAAGCCTGGCACACCTGTATTTGGGGAGTTTTTCCCATTCTTCTCTGCAGATCCTCTCCAGCTCTGTCAGGTTGGATGGGGAGTGCCACTGTACAGCTATTTTCAGGTCTCTCCAGAGATTTTCGGTCAGGTTCAAGTCCGGGCTCTGGCTGGGTCGCTCAAGGACATTCAGAGACTTGGCCCAAAGCCACTCCTGTGTTGTCTTGGCTGTGTGCTTAGGAGGAGGATCTCTCTATACTTTGATCCATTCATCTTTCCCTCCATCCTGACTAGTCTCTGACAGTCTCTGACATCCCTACAGCATGATACTTCCACCACCATGCTTCACCTTAGGGATGGTGACAGGTTTCCTCCAGACGTGACCCTTGGTGTTCAGGCCAAATTGTTCAATCTTGTTTTCACCAGACTGGGGAATCTTGTTTCTAATGGTTTGAGAATCCTTTAGGTGCCTTTTGGAAAACTCCAAATGGGCTGTCATGTGCCTTTTACTCAGTAGTGGCTTCCGTTTGGCCACTCTACCATAAAGGCCTGATTGGTGGAGTGCTACACAGATGGTTGTCCTTCCGGAATGTTCTCCCATCTCCACAGAGGAACTCTGGAGCTCTGTCAGAGTGACCATTGGGTTCTTGTTCACCTCCCTGACCCTTCTCCCCCAATTGCTCAGTTTGGCCAGGTGGCCAGCTCTAGGAATTGTCTTGGAGGCTCTGATTGGTGGCTCTGATTGGTGGAGTTCTACACAGATGGTTGTCCTTCTGGAATGTTCTCCCATCTCCACAGAGGAACTCTGGACCTCTGTCAGAGTGACCATTGGGTTCTTGTTCACCTCCCTGACCCTTCTCCCCCAATTGCTCAGTTTGGCCAGGTGGCCAGCCCTAGGAAGTGTCTTGGAGGCTCCAAACATCTTCCATTTAAGAATGATGTAAGGCACTGTGTTTTGGGGGACCTTCATTGCTGCAGAATTTTTTTGGTACCCTTCCCCAAATCTGTGCCTCAACACAATCCTGTCTCGGAGCTCTACGGACAATTACTTCGACCTCAGGTTAGGACGCAGGCCTCCTAATTGTCCCTAGAATTTCTAAGCAAACAGCTGGAGGCAGGGCTTTCTCCTATAGAGCTCCATTTTTATGGAACGTTCTGCCTACCCATGTCAGAGACGCAAACTCGGTCTCAACCTTTAAGTCTTTACTGAAGACTCATCTCTTCAGTGGGTCATATGATTGAGTGTAGTCTGGCCCAGGAGTGGGAAGGTGAACGGAAAGGCTCTGGAGCAACGAACCGCCCTTGCTGTCTCTGCCTGGCCGGTTCCCCTCTTTCCACTGGGATTCTCTGCCTCTAACCCTATTACAGGGGCTGAGTCACTGGCTTACTGGGAATCTCTCATGCCGTCCCTGGAAGGGGTGCGTCACCTGAGTGGGTTGATTCACTGATGTGGTCATCCTGTCTGGGTTGGCGCCCCCCTTGGGTTGTGCCATGGCGGAGATCTTTGTGGGCTATACTCAGCCTTGTCTCAGGATGGTAAGTTGGTGGTTGAAGATATCCCTCTAGTGGTGTGGGGGCTGTGCTTTGGCAAAATGGGTGGGGTTATATCCTTCCTGTTTGGCCCTGTCCGGGGGTGTCCTCGGATGGGGCCACAGTGTCTCCTGACCCCTCCTGTCTCAGCCTCCAGTATTTATGCTGCAGTAGTTTATGTGTTGGGGGGCTAGGGTCAGTTTGTTATATCTGGAGTACTTCTTCTGTCCTATTCGGTGTCCTGTGTGAATCTAAGTGTGCGTTCTCTAATTCTCTCCTTCTCTCTCTCTTTCTCTCTCTCGGAGGACCTGAGCCCTTGGACCATGCCCCAGGACTACCTGACATGATGACTCCTTGCTGTCCCCAGTCCACCTGGCCGTGCTGCTGCTCCAGTTTCAACTGACCTGAGCCCTAGGGCCATGCCCCAGGACTACCTGACATGATGACTCCTTGCTGTCCCCAGTCCACCTGACCGTGCTGCTGCTCCAGTTTCAACTGTTCTGCCTTATTATTATTCGACCATGCTGGTCATTTATGAACATTTGAACATCTTGGCCATGTTCTGTTATAATCTCCACCCGGCACAGCCAGAAGAGGACTGGCCACCCCACATAGCCTGGTTCCTCTCTAGGTTTCTTCCTAGGTTTTGGCCTTTCTAGGGAGTTTTTCCTAGCCACCGTGCTTCTACACCTGCATTGCTTGCTGTTTGGGGTTTTAGGCTGGGTTTCTGTACAGCACTTTGAGATATCAGCTGTTGTACGAAGGGCTATATAAATACATTTGATTTGATTTGATTTGATGGCTTGTTTTTTTTCTGACATGCAGTGTCAACTGTGGAACCTTATGTAGACAAGTGTGTGCCTTTCCAAATAATGTCCAATCAATTGAATGTATCACAGGTGGACTCCAATCAAGTTGTCGAAACATCTCAAGGATGATCAATGGAAACAGGATGCACCTGAGCTCAATTTTGAGTCTCATGGCAAAGGGTCTGAATACTTATGTAAATAAGCTATTTCTGGGGGGGTTTCGCAAACATTTCTGAAAACTTGTTTTCGCTTTGTCATTATTGGGTATTGTGTGTTGATTGATAAGGAACATGTTTTATTTAATCCATTTTAGAATAAGGTTGTAACGTAACAAAATGTGGAAAAAGGGAAAGGGTCAGAATACTTTCTGAATGCACTGTATTTCTCTTAATGCAGTCCCGTCCAGGCAATGGCCATTTCCATGCCAGGTATAATGCCGGAGACGCTTGTGGATTTGACACCACTAACGTTGTTCCATCACTGACAAAATTAGCGCAGATCTGTTAGAGTCTAGCCCTAAGTGTGCATAAATGCTCTCGAGATTTGAACTTACAACATTTGGCCCAGAGTGCATTAATGTCTCAGCAGTGTCACCAGATTGTTATTTGTTACCAAGAACATATATCCACACACTCTCAAATATAAGAGTACGGTTATAGTACAGTGTTGTTCCCTGGAGTGCAAAAAGTTCACAGGTACACATACAGAGGGACTCATAGGAACTCACATCGATACCTTTTAGGGTACGTGTGGATAATCTAGTATAGTGGTACATTTTTCTACCCAATATATTACATGTAAAGCTGCGTTCATAACCATGTCTGAGGTGTGAATTTACCAGTTGTGAAAACTTAAATATCAGTTGGATGCATACACGTGCTTTCAAATTGTTGGGAAATGCCAGTTGCCTAATGGCCAACAAGCTATGTCAACCATAAACTAAAAGTGCAGCTATCATACTTGTAAACAAACTATAGCATAAAAAACATATTAACAGATAACGTTTTATAAATAATGTTAATTTAATTGTGAGGTAATTTCCTTAGTAGGTGGCGTCAGAGGTCAATATGTGGGAGTCAGAGCGCAGGGATTTTTTCCAGTCGTATGGGTTAAATTCCCACTTTCCACTTGGTTACGATGCAGCACTATGTACAATCATTAGTGCACTTTGAGATGTAGGTGGGGGATATGTGCTGGCAGGGACTCATTAGCATATTTGGGGGCATGGTCTAAAATATGTTGTATTTGTGCCAACTGTCAGTGGAAATGTTGTACCAGTTTAAGTGGTTTTATCTTTATGCTAATGAAGATTGAGCACCTCTTTCTTTTTTATATGTTCAATTCAACAATCTTTGTAAGGCCTTGTGATAAGAAAGGTTATGTGTTGAAATCAACAGCATACTGTCACTAGAAATAACAACTTGAAGTTGGTATATATTCTTACTGCAACCTTAAGCAAAGTGCAGAAATGTATTCTTGCCAATCTCTGTTAAGTGCACAGACCTGGTGGTGCATCTGTAAATTCAGGTAGCTAGCAACCAAGAGGTTGTGAGTTCAAATCCCAAGAGAGTCTAAGTAATCATCATATAGAAGCATACTGTCCATTAACATTAATACTTAAGTTTAGATGTAGAAATACAGTAACTCATTGTAGATTTACTGTATTTTCACCTCAACTCGACAAAAATCTCCAGGGAACCATGAAAAAAACGTTCTAAGAACGTCCCTGGAACTGGACAAAACCTGCAGAGGACCATGACTGTTTAAATGTAATTAATGTAAATGATTTGTTTTCACATGTGCTCAAATGTAGTCACATGTCGTGTCATGGTATCACATGTTGAAATGTTGCATCCCTTTGTTGTCACATTTATTTAATGAGATTATGTTTTCACATGTGATCACATGTTGAAATTTTGCGTTGATTTGCATAAGCTGAGTAACCAACTTGGCCACCGTAAGTGCGTATTTCTGTTACAGTACACTGAGATAACCATTATCAATCGCAAGGGATTGCTGAAGAAAACTACATGTAACTGTACCTATCGATGCTATACATTTATTTGAATGTAAATATTTTGTTATATCAGAATCCATTAAGAAAGAGAGATGTATAAAAAAAGTCAGTTTTATTTGAACCATCCAAGCTCCCCAAACATAATCTACAAATTACCACAATTTGCTTTCCAGAAATGATTTTTCTATGTTACTAATTTAAGCCACATACACAGCCCAGGAAATAACAAGGATGCCAGATCCCCCATTTGTTGACCTGGAGGTAGTTTTAACATCAGATATGACAGGGCGAAGAGGTGTATTAACATTAAGTATGCCCATGAATCTTCATAACAGCTGGTCTGGGGAACAAAATTAATGCCATCATTTTTTCTCATGAAGTCATTGGACAAAAAGTCCACTCTTGCTGAGAGGGGAAAGTCACTTAAATTGATCTGGGGCTCTGAAGGGCACGGTGGTGGATGGATGCCATAATTAATCAACGCTAGACTCTAATTTGCTGTGGAGCCCTTGAGATTAGAATAAAGGAAAGGAATTGGAGAGAAGGTGGATGACTGCATTTAGACTCTGTTAAGATTCTAACATGTACTAACATACTGTATGTGAGGGTGGGTTTTAAAATAAAATCCCTTTATTGGTCAATTGCACACAAGATCCAACTGAAATGTTACTCCCGCTTTTAACCCAACCCCTTCAAAAGACAAACACATTTTGGAAAGATCCAGGGGCTGCCACACTGGGACATTAAGAGCACAACAGCATTTATGACTTGCTACCAGCAACCCTCTGTCTGCCAGCTCTCTTCCCAACAGATTTTGTCCCATCAGACCCAGGATTTGAACTGGCAACGTCACCGGTTGCTGGCTCAACCTCTCTAACTGCTAGGCTAGCTGCCGTGTGTATGTCAACAGAGTGTCATTCTCTTCAGAACGTATAGGGCATATGTTGTACCAAAGGGATTTGAGTGCCAGGGGGATTTGTAAATCATGAGAAGCAAAAACAACAAGTAAAAAATTGATTAATTAAAGGCAGCACTGATTATGTTTTTATGTGTGTGTAGGGCCCACGTGCCTGTATTTGTGAGTAGAGAGTAGCAGCAGCGTAAAAGAGGTGGTGGGGGGGGGGGGGGGGGGCACACAATGCAGATAGTCCGGGTAGCCATTTGATTACCTGTTCAGAAGTCTTATGGCTTGGGGGTAAAAACTTTTGAGAACCCTTTTTGTCCTAGACTTGGCCCTCCGGTACCGCTTGCCATGCGGCAGTAGAGAGAACAGTCTATGATGGGGGTGGCTGGGGTCTTTGACAATTTGTAGGGCCTTCCTCTGACACTGCCTGGTGTAGAGGTCCTGGATGGCAGGCAGCTTAGCCCCAGTGAAGTACTGCACCGTACGCACTACCCTCTGTAGTGCCTTGCGGTCGGAGGCCGAGCAATTGTCGGAACCAGGCAGTGATGCAACCAGTCTGGATGCTCTAGATGTTGCTGTTGTAGAACCTTTTGAGGATCTCAGGACCCATGCCAAATATTTTTAGTTTCCTGAGGGGGAATAGGCTTTGTCGTGCCCTCTTCACGACTGTCTTGGTGTGTTTAGACCATTCGAGTTTTTTGGTGATGTGAACACGCTCTCAACCTGCTCCACTACAGTCCCGTCGATGAAAATGGGGGCGTGCTCGGTCCTCCTGTTCCTGTAGTTCACAATCATCTCCTTAGACTAGGTTACGTTGAGGGATAGGTTGTTATTCTGGCACCATCCGGTGTGTGCATGCCAGCACGTGTATGCTGTGTGAAGACACACTTGATTGATTTTGTCAATTGAACAGCAACACATGAAATATTATTGCTTTCATAATCAGCCAAGACAGTTCATATCAGTAAATCAGTCAATTGAAATGAATTCATTAGCCTCTAATCTATGGATTTCACATACCTGGGAATACAGGTATGCATATGTTGCTCACAGATACATAAGAAAATATATAGGGGCGTGGATCAGAAAACCAGTCAGTATCTGGTGTAACCACCATTTGCCTCATGCAGCGCAACACATCTCCTTCGTATAAAGTTGCTGTTGCTGTTGATTGTGGCCTGTGGAATGTTGTCTCACTCCTCTTCAATGGCTGTGCAAAGTTGCTGGATATTGGTGGAAACTGCAACACTCTGTTGTACACAACGATCCAGAGCATCCCAAACTTGCTCAATGAGTGACATGTCTGGTGAGTTTGCAGGCCATGGAAGAATTGGGACATTTTATTGTCTAGCAACAGCTCTGGTCGACATTCCTGTAGTTAGCATGCCAATTGCACACTCCCTCAAAAAACTTGTGGCATCGTGTTGTGTGACAAAACTGCACATTTTAGAGTGGCCTTTTATTTTCCCCAGCACAAGGTGAACTGTGTCATGATCATGATATTTAATCAGCTTCTTGATATGCCACACCTGTCAGGTGGATGGATTATCTTGGCAAAAGAGAAATGCTCACTATCTGGGATGTAAACAAATTTGTGCACAGAATTTGAGAGAAATAAGCTTTTTGTGCATATGGAACATTTCTGTCATCTTTTATTTCAGCTCATGAAACATGGGATCATCACTTTACATGTTGCATTTATATTTTTGTAAAAATTACAATAAAAGTAAGAAACAACATGTTGAAAGTCCTTATAATCTTTGATGATATCTCATCACACAGCTTCCCATACCAATGTAATAATTTCGGCAATTCTTACTCAGTGGGTTTAGGAGTAAACAGACAAAAATCCTCCTGGACGATTAGGTCCTGAATTCATACAATAAATCATAAATGATGTTATTACGTGTATGTACACTGTGTATGTCCACAGAATATTGCCACATCTATTCAAGGCTACAATTGTGAGTCATTCAAGGCCAACCAGTTTCACTGGCAATCTATGACTTGTATTCCTTGCGATTCACTGCAACGGAACTAATCTTGCTGCTTTGTCCATAGCGAACAGCCTTGTGATTTTGCATCATTCTTGTGTTTCATTCTTGCAGCATGTTCCAGTGGAGCAATGAACCATGGTATTGACAATAACCAGGTGTTCTGTGGGATTGATGAGGCAGATTCCCATCCTCTACAAGCGATTCAGAATGACAGATGGAATGTTTGATCTGAGGACACAGCAATGTTCAGCCAAAGTACAATAATACCAATGCGCCTCCACAAAAGAGGTGTGTCTGGTCATTAACTGTCTCAGTTTTTGTGACACACACAAACACATACACTTAGACACACATGCACGCACACTGCCATTTTGACAGTGCTCTTATCATCTTCATTTTGATGCAAATTGGAGAGAATTGAAACGGACGACTGTAAACATGGAAAACATGATGACAAGGGAAAACTATGGTGTCATGCTGCAAGCACATCACAGTCACCAGTAGTTGTACTGAATAGTTTGATGAAATCCTGAAATTCTTAATGCAATATCGTGGACATACTGTGAATGTACTCCCACACATACATTGACAATACACACATTTGCAACAAGAGAGCAACATTGCGTCCTGCACTGTATCCCAAGGCTGTTGCATGATGGTGAATAGTTCAGGGCTAGATGTAGACCTATGTAGAAATTCTACAACTACATTCACATTCTCCTGTCCATTCTAAACAAACTCTATAAAAAACATAACATAAAACCTCTTGTGTAAGCAAAAGTATGGGGTCAAATGGGGAACATAGTTCTCAAAACAAACATTTCAATCTGGTAAAATGTAAAATGCAAAACACAAATAATGCTGAAAGGCATAAAAAGAAAACCAACAGTAGGGAGGACAATCTCCTCACTTTGTGTCTCAATCCCCAGTAAGAGGCATCAGTTGACATTGCAGACCCATTAAATGACAACCAAAATATGAGTAAGCATTGAGGATGGTGGGAATGGAGGGAGGGAGAAGGGCCACAAGGGACCTCCTAAGTGAGGCTTGGACAGACCGTTCTCGGGTTGGTTTGGACCGCTGACCGAATGAGTTACATGGAAATGGCCCCAAGCGACTCCCGCGCCTCCTCGCTTCGCCGCCGCAGTCCTTCCATCATCATGAAAAATAAAAGAGCTACAAGACCTCCGCTCAGCCTCACCGTAAATATTTCATGGCCTCCTCTCGTACTTATTTTGGTGGGAATAATTGATCTGGAAAGAGAGGAGCGTGCTATGCCGCTATGCAGCAACGGAATGCTCCACAGAGAGAAAAAGGAGAGAAAGTGTTGCCGTTATCCGATGACATCAGATGCCACTGTGACTGTTCTGTATTGACCTCTATCACCCATCACAGAGAGAATGGAGGAGTTAAGACAAAATGAAGGGTTCGTGTGAGACAAACCTGTAGTTTGAAGGTTGTTACATTTATCAGTAAGGACCTTAGTTCTTTTGCTTGTTTGACTTCCAATGTATAAAATTACTCCAATCCTTATTCCATTCATTTGAATGACATGGAAAGTCTAGCTTACTTATCCGCCCATTTCAATCATAGGTATTTTGGGGAACACAAACATTTATAAGAAATACGCATTGTCAGTAGAGCATAATATGGTTATTGCATTTACTGTTTTCCTGTTTATTATTGATACCTGCAAGGCAGACAACAGTTGCAGAGTTTGCATACACAATCGATTTGGTCACACTGGCTAGAAGCCGTGTTTCACCGATGAACAACAACAGCTCAGGGGACCTGCACCTGCAAGCATGTCCCCTGTGAGGTTTTGTTCTCACTGCTACCCAACATAATGATTTGCCCCAGAATAAAAGTCAATTTCGGGAGGCTTTGTGAATGAGGAGAAAAGCCCAGTTAAGTGCCGGTAACTACGTTTTTTGACAGCTGCAACAAAACAGACCATCCACAGAAGACAAAAGGGCTTTACTTTTCCTCTTGTCCTCTTGTCAAAATCAAACTATTTTGCTGTTTTCTTTCAGAAAAGCTATGGAGGCCTATGTTATTATTGAAAGATTTTCTGTTCATGTGATGGAGTAGGTATTCAATATGTGTCTGTGTTGGTGATGCTGAGTAAAGGAAATAGAATACCTTGGTGACAGGTATTGCTGCAAACTGATCTGGAGCTGAGACAAATAAAGTCAAACGACCATTTATCATGCTGACAGGCCAAATCCCATCTCAATAATTACACTTGATGCTTGGCATTGCTTGCCCAGAGATCAGACCCAATCATTTCTCAGCTCGGCCGAACATTGGGGACCAGAGACTCCGGATTGCTTTATAGATCAATGCACTTCAACAAGATCGGAATTAAGCTGAACAACAGTAAACAGTTGTTTTATTTTTCAGTGATACATTTGAAGCGTGTGATGGATCAGGATGGTGGTGGTCGTGTGGCTAGGTCTCTCCAGGATACAGGGGACAGGACAGGATTCATGGGAGAACAGATCAGTGTGGTGTAGAGATAACAATCCCTCTCTCTCAATGACTACTTGGCCAAACATATTTTGTGACTTGGTCTGTATTGATAAACCTTTCCTCTCATAGATATCATGGTTGTATAATTTATAGCCTCTGACTACAGTGATACACATTTCCTCTTTGAAAAGTGATTAAATGTTGTATGTTTCTGAATGAGTTATCCACAGTGACTCTACAGCCTAATATCCATTATGTTTAATGTTTCTGGTTTTGTGCACAATTTACAACTTTTGGTAATCATGGTACACCATGAGATATTGCAGTGTTTCACATTCTCCTCAACAGGACATATAAATAGGGTTTGAAGGTGTCTGCTATGTCTACGGTTTCATTTGACCACAACCAGTATCTCAGGTTTCTAGGGGAAAAGTGCTGATGGTGTAGTTAGGCCATCTGCTTCCCAGTCCTGTGGGATCTTGGCTAGTAAATACATCAGCTGTCTGGCTAAAGAACTGCATATCTGTACTGTAGAAGGCATTGATATACTGTTGGTATGACCTCTGCAATATCACTGTATATTGTTGCCTATGACAGATTGTTTCATTATGGTACAGCGTTTCTGGTGAATCTATTTATATATACAGTAGAATAGCCTGCCCTGAAAAGGAAAATCTATTCTCCCTCACTGAGTATACAAAACATTAAGGACACCTGCTATTTCCATGACATAGACTGACTAGGGGAATCCAGGGAAAAGCTATGATCCCTTATTGATGTCACTTGTTAAATGCACTTCAATTGGTGTAGATGAAGGGGAGGAGACAATTTAAAGAAGGATCTGTGAGACAATTGAGATATGAATTGTGCCATTCAGAGGGTAAATGGGCAAGACAAAAGATTGAAGTGCCTTTGAACGGGGTATGGTAGTAGGTGCCAGGTACACTGTTTTGTGTGACGAACTGCAATGCTGCCGGGTTTTTCACACTCAACAGTGTCCCGTGTATATCAAGAATGGTCCACCACCCAAAGGACATTCAGCCAAATTGACACAACTCTGGGAAGTATTGGAGTCAACATGGGCCAGCATCCCTGTGTAACACTTTCGACACCTTGTAGAATCCATGCCAATACGAATTGAGGCTGTTCTGAGGGCAAAAGGGGGGGTGCAATTCAATATTAGGAAGTCATTCCTAATGTTTTGTATACTCAGTGTATTTCACAATTCAATTTCTGCAGAGTACATTGGCAAAAGTCTTTGCATTAATGACTTTGGTTTCAATTAGTTACCAGAATGATAAACAAAACCCTTACGCTGACAATGCAATCACAGAAGGGGAGAAAATGGTTCCAAGAAATTCTAACAAGGACAGGGAAAAGCTCAAAAAAACAGGAAGATAGAAAGAATTAATCAAACAACAACATATGTGCCTGGTATCCCTCTGGATTGGATGAAAACAATTTAAAGAGTCTGCCAGTCTGACAGTTATGAGGGAAACCGTGAGGTTGTTTTACAGAGTTAAAAGTATGCACTACTAAAGATAAAAACCTGAACAACCCAGGTCACCCCTAAAACAGGAAGAGAGTGCTCTCATACTAATGAACACACTGCAAACAACACAGTAACCCATGTAATCCCTCTTGCTGTAGTAGTTTTTGATGATTATAGGCGCTACCCAAGCTCAAACAGCATGGTAGGTTGGGGGAGTGAACAACCAGATGGATACCCTGCTCAATCTTCTAACATTGCGATAAAGAAGACCACACCTGCATGTTGATCTATAGTGCTGATAAATGGCATAGATTTCCCTGAGCACACTGCAGGCGCAGGGTCGAATGATCCTCCAAGTCAAACTTTTTAAAGAGAAGTTTGTTCACTTATTTATGAAAGAAAGAAGGAAACTTTATGGATAGACAATGTACACATTCAGCGAATCACTACATGGCCATTTGCACAAACTCTCAAAATGTATGTTTCTGCACGCCATAAAACAAATTGTATGTTTATCCAATGCAATGGAAACCCTACAAATCCATTTAACTGTAGGAGGAGAGTTGGTGGTCTGATGGAACATGGTGGTTCTGGATCCGTACAGCCTGTGAGTTGTTCATCTCATGATTCTTTAATCCATCCCTGCTATGACCACTTATGCCTTGAAAAGGAAAATCTATTCTCCCTCACTTCTCTTCCTTACAGCTCAGAAATAGCAGGACATGTTGGTCACTTAGAACATTTTGTCCTTGGCCAAACGCAGTGAAAACTTCCCTTTCATGCTCACTGCTGACAATGCAAGACTGTGGTGGAAAGAGTACTTACTCTTGTTCCTATGAACACTGTGACCAAATTGAGTTATTGTATGTCATTCAACATTTATGATCCATAGCGTGACTCACTGTAATACCAGTGTCACTGTAATGGTGTAGTATGGCTTGTTGCTGAATCTCCATTTTTAGTTTCGGGAACAAAAATGTGGTAAAGAAGAACTTTTCTGAAAGATTGTCGGAAAAAGGTGAACTATTGGATGTTGCTCTCAAACAGTTTAGGAGGAAATGGGAGCAGGCAGTTGGAAAAGAACATAGCGTGTGCCTCATAGCGCGTGCCGTCTGTGCAACATACGGATTCCTGCTCTCTTCACATGCTCCTGTGCCTTCCCTGTCTCTCATGTGAAGTGATACGCTCTGCCAATTAAAAGGTATTGTGCTCAGCCAGCCTGCAATTTAAACCAAACCACTCCTTGGGGCTGGAATTACAGAGTTGTGACTCTCCCTACGTCCCTTACGAACAGAGTGAATGGGTAGAGCACAGAGCACAGCGCTTTCTGCGACGAGTTTAAACAGCATTGATTGCCATGCGTTGCTCTGAGTGGATTTGATAAAGTTTCAATAAATATTACAATTAGGAAACTCCCAGAAGGCTCTCTCTCTCCAGCTCGGCTGGATTAACGACAGTTAGAAGCAGGGTAGGGTTTCACAACAGTAGCTAGCGTGTGTTTTCATTGTGTGTATTTTCCTACACGGCTCACCAAAGTGACTCACGAAGCAGAAACTAAAATCTAGGTAACAAAATATATTTTCTATAAAGAATTAAAGAATAACAGCTATCTGCTAAAATGCCAGAATTACAATTCAGGGGAATTATATAATAAAGACCTTGTGTGCTCATGTGTCTTTTGACACATTGTCAACCAGATAAAAAATTATTCCAGAAGACTACTGATGCTAGTCAACAGATGCACGATGAACACTGACCGTTAAATCCTATAGTGACCAAACTGGAGGCGTTCTGCATGTTGCCCACTCTGAGTCAACAGGGACCCGGCCTGGATGGATGCTTATCAGTTGCCTTGCAGAGTGCTGCACACCGATCTGCCGACTCAGCAGCCAGGCCTCCATCCCTCAGGTCAACGTGGCCTATTCAACCGTGAACCTCCCTTCCCCTCCCTCGAATGGATGACTAAATCAACTCCACACATACAGTACATTTCTACCCCATGCAGCTGTGAGGTGGGGCTTGTGTAGGGACAGTACAGTACACAAATCTTGGCAGTTTTCTTTTAGTCACTGGTCAGAGGCGTCATGCCCATAAGGGGCACGTGCCCCCTCACATAAAACATACTTTTTGTTGTTGTTGTTTCTCTGTAATACTACGTTAGATAAACAAGCAATTACTAAATGTCATGAATAACACTTTTTTACCCAGATTTTAGCAGAGATGCAGAGAAGCATATTTCATTTCTTTAAAAAAAGCACCATTCAGGAGGATACAGACAGCTCAAAAGGTATGCTTAGATATGCAGAAAAATAAAGATATGTTTTACATAAAATTAAGCATAATGATTATGCATCTACAGTCGTGGCCAAAAGTTTTGAGAATGACACAAATATTAATTTTCACAAGGTCTGCTGCCTCAGTTTGTATGATGGCAATTTGCATATACTCCAGAATGTTGTGAAGAGGGATCAAATGAATTGCAATTATTTGCAAAGTCCCTCTTCGCCATGCAAATGAACTAAATCCCGAAAAAACGTTTGAACTGCATTTCAGCCCTGTCACAAAAGGACTAGCTGACATCATGTCAGTGATTCTCTTGTTAACGCATGTGTGAGTGTTGACGAGAACAAGGCTGGAGATCACTCTGTCATGCTGATTGAGTTTGAATAACATACTGGAAGCTTCAAAAGGAGGGTGGTGCTTGGAATCATTGTTCTTCCTCTGTCAACCATTGTTACCTGCAAGGAAACACGTGCCATCATCATTGCTTTGCACAAAAAGGGCTTCACAGGCAAGGGTATTGCTGCCAGTAAGATTGACCTAAATCAACCATTTATCGGATCATCAAGAACTTCAAGGAGAGCGGTTCAATTATTGTGAAGAAGGCTTCAGGGCACCCAAGAAAGTCCAGCAAGCGCCAGGACCGTCTCCTAAAGTTGATTCAGCTGTGGGATTGGGACACCACCAGTACAGAGCTTGCTCAGGAATGGCAGTAGGCAGGTGTGAGTGCATCTGCACGCACAGTGAGGAAAAGACTTTTGGAGGATGGCCTGGTGTCAAGAAGGGTAGCAAAGAAGCCACTTCTCTCCAGGAAAAATATCAGGGACAGACTGATATTCTGCAAAAGGTACAGAGATTGGACTGCTGAGGACTGGGGTAAAGTAATTTTCTCTGATGAATCCCCTTTCCTATTGTTTGGGCATCTGGAAAAAAGCTTGGCCGGAGAAGGCAAGGTGAGCTCTACCATCAGTCCTGTGTCATGACAACAGTAAAGCATCCTGAGACCATTCATTTGTGGGGTTGCTTCTCAGCCAAGGGAGTGGGCTCACTCACAATGTTTCCTAAGAACACAGCCATGAATAAAGAATGATACCAACACGTCCTTCAAGAGCAACTTCTCCCAACCATCCAGGAACAGTTTGGTGACAAACATTGCCTTTTCCAGCATGATGGAGCACCTTGCCATAAGGCAAAAGTGATAACTAAGTGGCTCGGGGAACAAAACATCAATATTTTGGGTCCATGGCCAGGAAACTCCCCAGACCCTAATCCCATTGAGAACTAGTGGTCAATCCTCAAGAGGTGGGTGGACAAACAAAAACCCACCAATTCTGACAAACTCCAAGCATTGATTATGCAAGAATGGGCTGCCATCAGTCAGGATGTGGCCCAGAAGTTAATTGACAGCATGCCAAGGCGGATTGCAGTGGTCTTGAAAAAGAAGGGTCAACACTGCAAATATTGACTCTTTGCATCAACTTCATGTAATTGTCAATAAAAGCTTATGGCTCTTATGAAATGCTTGTAATTAAACTTCAGTATTCCATAGTAACATCTGACAAAAATATGTATAGACACTGAAGCAGCAAACCTTGTGGAAATTAATATTTGTGTCATTCTCAAAACTTTTGGCCACGACTGTAGATTGCAGGAAAAAGCTGATTTGGGTGTTTGAAAACGGCAAAATTCTCCAACTTCCGGATGGGGGGCCGAACACCCCTACAGACCACCCCCCAGCTATCCTCACATACTTTGTGCCCTCTCAGATTTGTAGGGTACATGACGCCCCTGTCACTGGTTGGGAATGAGAAACTTGGCCAACATCCATCACCTAGCTCTGTTTGAGAGCTGATAGGAAGGCTATTGGCTGGGGACAATCATGTAGGAGGCAAACTCTCATTTGGATATTCCAATTCTTGCCTTCCTCATCTACCTAAGTAAATGGCACAATATAATTTCGACCCCTTCACATGTTCATGGTTGCTGTTATTAATGTACAATGATGTTTTTGGACAGATATCTCCTTCCTGCAACCCACATGCCTTGAATGACACATCATGACTGTTCTTGTTCCTCATAACCAAGGAACCAGTTACTTTCACTCAAGACCTAATTGAGGTAGAGGGTGGACATACGATGAAATAAACGCAACTCTTTGAAGTGACAGGTCACATATGGTCTTCAATGGTTAAATCAATTTACAACCACCCTTCCCTCAGTATGTAGCTTGCTTCCCTGACTCAGATCTTAAGGGTCCTGGTGTAGCCTGCCCTGGAGACACTGGTAGAGCAATGAATGATTAATGGTTTGGGAGCGGCAGGCTTTGTCTACGAAAGAAAGGTGAACGGTAGTGATGAATCAAAGATTATAAGTTTCAATGTGAGAGATTGAAAGGGGTTGTGATCTTGACATGGTTGAGCCAGGTCTATGTCCTGTGCCATGACAAAAAAAAAATGCTATTGCGTATTGATTTTATTGATTTTCAACTCAACAGCTCTATGAGTGGCCTTGTGGAACCTAGTTGAATTGCTCCGATGTTGGGCAGCAATCACATCCATGTCTTTCTGTTAACCCAAGATTATGCTGGAGGCACGGGAGTGATAGAATTGAAAAACAAATCAAATCTGAGGAACTTATTTGTTACCACCTAACATGTTTTCTTTATTAAAACAACACAACATCCAAGCATTCAAAAACAATTCCTTTTAAAACTGCTCTTTTGAAGTGAAAATTCTCTACATGTTGCAGTGTTAATCATGATTGAAAACCTGCCATCTTTGACCACCCACAGACAACTCAATCCTTCTGAGTGGTCAAGGAACCAGCTGGCAACACTTACGGTCTACATTGAAACTGACTGACAATACCTTATTATAGATCTGTGGCTGGGAGGCTGCTGTTATGATGACACAAGGCCGCACGCTGTCAGTGTCCTAATTAATATGATTAATGAGCAACATTGGGATGGAACATGAGGACACAAATCCTAAATTCCTGCTGCTAATCCCGAATAATACCTGCCACCTGCAGCCTGCTGTAAACTAGGAATGTAAACCGGCCAAGGTAGATAGGCACTCAAATGATTATTAATCAGCTCTGAAGGGTTAGTGTGTTTTTGTGAGTATTTGTCACTCACATCACTACAAAGCACCATTCTGAGCCTAATGAAATGGATTGTTGTTCTACTCAATATTGTCTAGACACATCTCCTATTGTAAAGATGTAGTGACAAAAGCTCAGTTTAAAAAAATGAATGGGGGCGGGGGGGAATTGATTGTTTCCCGTGTCGGGATAATAACTTAGGGTCACACTTTATTTGGATAGTCCATCTTTTACCTCTGTCGATTCTCTACAGATGGTCATACTATCAACAAACTATATGTTGATAAGCAACTGCTTGCTAAGGTTAGGGTTGGGATAAGAGTTAAGGTTAGGATTAGAGCTAGGGTTAGTTGACATGTTAGTGATAGTCTGTAGACAGCCTGTAGAGCATCAACAGATGGAATATCCAAATAAAGTGTCACCTAATTTAGAGATTGAGATGAATCGCGCAGACACAACATACAGTGCCTTCAGAAAGTATACACACCCCTTGACTTTTTCCACATTTTATTGGGTAACAGCCTGAATTTTAATTGAGATTTTTTTGGTTACTGGCCTTCGCACAATACCCCATAATGAATTATGTTTTTCAAATGTATTACAAATTAATACAGAATTAAAGGCTGAAATGTATTAAGTCAATAAGTATTCACTCCTTTGTTATGGCGAGCCTCAATAAATTCAGAAGTAAAAATGTGCTTAACAAGTCACATAATAAGTTGCATGGACTCCCTCTGTGTGCAATAAAAGTGGTTAACATGATTTTTTAATGACTCGACCTCACACATACAATTGCAGTATCTGTAAGGTCTGTCAATCGAGCAGTGAATTTCAAACACATATTCAACCACAAACACCAGAGAGGTTTTCCAATGACTTGCAATCAAGACATTGAATATCCGATTGAGCATGGTGAAGTTATTAATTCAACTTTGGATGGTGTAACAACACAAACCCAGTCACTACAAAGATACTGGTGTCCTAACTCCGTTGTCGGAGAGGAAGGAAACCGCTCAGGGATTCCACCAGGAGGCCAAGGGTGACTTTAAAACAGTTAAATAGTTTAATGGCTGTGATAGGAGAAAACTGAGGTTGGATCAACATTGTAGTTACTCCAAAACACTAACCTAATTGAGTGAAATTAAGGAAGCCTGTACAGAATAAAAATACTCCAAAACATGCATCCTATTAGCAACAAGGCACTAAAGTAATCCACCCAAAAAATGTGGCAAGGCAATTAACTTTTTTATTAAGTGTTATGTTTGGGGCAATTCTCAAAAAATATATTTCTGAGTACCACTTTCCATATTTTCAAGCATAGTGTCGGCTGCATCATGTTATGGGTATGCTTGTAATCGTTAAGGACTGGGGAGTTTTTTCGGATAACAAATAAACAGAATGGAGCTAAGCACAGGCAAGATCTTACAGGAAAACCTGGTTCAGTCTGCTTACTACCAGACACTGGGAGTTGAATTCACCCTTCAGCAGGACAATAACCTAAAAAACATTATATTTTTTACAAATGTTAGAATTTTCTTCCACTTTGACATTATAGAGTATTTTGTGAAGATCTTTGACAAAAAATGTACAATTAAATCCATTTGAATCCCACTTTGTAATACGACAAAATGTGGAAAAAGTCAAGGTGTGTGAATACCTTCTTAAGACACTGTAATAGACAGTTTACATCACTATGCATTTCATTTTCGTGAGAAGCCATCTGTTGTGCCACATAATATGTAACGGGGAATCAGATTACCGGTTTCACAGGGGCCACATATGGCTCCAGGGAAGAAGACAAAGAACCCAGACCATTCTAAAGGGAACAGTGAGATTGAACTGTTCAATGAAGGGCTCTATGAGATCGTCCCAATCGTACTCGTACCCTTAACGACATTTCCCTAGCTTGACCCTTAGATGACTCGGCATAATGCCCTAACTATGCAGAGATATGGCCCATAAGAGTCACTGCAATCACACCTTACTGTCACCCTCAGGAAATAACTTCAAGGAATGGCCTGCCATTCACACCCAATAGGGAAACCCTCAGCACTATCAATATGTCACTTTTCAAAATAATACCCCACCATCAGTGTATACCTGTGCTGATTGTTGTTGCGGCAACCGAGGATGAGCCAATCCCCTGTGGACAGCCCGCCCTAAAAAAAGATTGTAAACAACAGAGAGATTGAATCAGGAGTATAATATGATTAAAAGCACAAACTTGATAACAGCCACAGGAGGTGGATGAACAATACTTGTAAAGCAGATCTAGTGCTGTACGAGGTTCATCTGAGGAAACATGTACTGCAGTAGTTGTGAGTTCACATGAAGGCTACAGCGTTAGAAACTTGGTTTGATGGTGCTTTAGTCGAAGAGGCTCTTCTGATGCATCGATGCATCTCAATATTTCGAGGAAAACAAATTGAACAGGCAGTGCACCGCCGAGTACACAGCATCCCCCTGTTAATCCTGGCGGCCCCCTAATAGCTGTCATGTTAATGATTCCTTCTCTCCTCCCAAGCTTTTCATTAGTACTTTCGAATCTGTGTTGAGAACTCCATCACACCAGGGCAGTTCACTGGGCTTGGCCTTGGCGCGGTCCCTGGTCGCTTGCACCCACCGAGAGCCCCTGCCTGGTGCATATCCACTAAGCTTGTGGAAAATTACAAACACACAAGGTCACAGTGGAGCTGAGCCAGTCTCCCACAGAGCCCATCTGATCCGAGGCGAAACGCAGCAATTACCACCCTCTGTGTGCCTCTGTGTGGGGCTGCTGCTATTTCATTATTTATTTGAACAAATACGATTACGGTCGTGGGTCTGTGGTGGATTGATTGTGACGAGGGATGAGGAGGGGACCCAAGGAAAGAGCTGCCTGGCTGACTGACTGGCTGCTGCTGCGGTGTAGCTGAACCTGAGCCACTTTAATGTATCAAACACACAGTTGATCTCCCGTTTTTTGGCTTGAGCTCTCCCACATAGTCTACTACCTCTCCACTCCCTACACGCAGTTTTCCTGGACAGTGGAGCACCAGTGGAGCTGCATTTCCTGTCTGTACAGATGATGATAGGAAATGCATTGGTTGGTGTGCCTCTCGTGTCATTGGGGAAATCGTGGAACACTGATGAAAAGCTTCAACAGACCAGATAGACTAGCCTTCTGGGGCACATCCTTCCAAACAGTGCATTCAGAAAGTATTCAGACCCCTTTCATTTTTCCAAATGTTGTTACGTTACAGGCTTATTCTAAAATTAATTAAAGTAATTTCTTCCCTCATCAATCAACACACAATACCCCAAATGACACATTATTGCTAATTCATTGAGAATAAAAATCTGAAATACCTTATTTACATAAGTATTCAGATCCTTTGCTATGAGACTCGAAATTGAGCTCTGGTGCATTCTGTTTCCATTGATCATCCTTGAGATGTTTCTACAACTTGATCGGAGTCTACCTGTGGTAAATTCAGTTGGTTGGACATAATTTGGAAAAACACCTGTCTATATAAGGTCCCACAGTTGACAGTGCATGTCACAGCAAAAACCAACCCATGAGGTCGAAGTAATTGTCTGTAGAGCTCCGAGACAGGATTGTGTTGAAGCACAAATATGGGGAAGGGTACCAAAAAATGTCTGCACCAATCAGGTGCCAGATGGAAGCCACTCCTCAGTAAAAGGCACACGACAGCCCCATTGGAGTTTGCCAAAATGCACGTAAAGAACTCTTAGACCATGAGAAACAAGATTATCTGGTCTGATGAAACCAAGAATGAACTCTTTAGCCTGGAGGAAACCAGGCATCATTCTGTGGGGATGTTTTTCAGTGGCAGGGACTGGGAGACTAGTCAGGATCGAGGGAAAGATGAATGGAGCAAAGTACAGAGAGATCCTTGATGAAAACCTGCTCCAGAGCACTCAGGACCTCAGACTGGGGATGAAGGTTTAGCTTCCAACAGGACAACGACACTGAGCACACAGTCAAAACAATGCAGGATTGGATCGGGACAAGTCTCTGAATATCCTTGAGTGGCACAGCCAGAGCCGTGACTTGAACCTGATCGAACATTTCTGGAGAGACCTGAAAATAGCTGGGCAACAACGCTCCCATTCCAACCTGACAGAGCTTGAGAGGATCTGCAGAGAACAACGGGAGAAACTCCACAAATACAGGTGTGCCAAGCTTGTACTGTAGCGTCATACCCAAGAAGACTCAAGGCTGTAATCACTGCCAAAGGTGCTTCAAGAAAGTACTGAGTAAAGGGTCTGAATATTTATGTAAATGTGATATTTCATTTGACATTTTTTGTACGTTTGCAAATATTTATAAAAAACTGTTTTTGCTTTGTTTTTAAGGGGTCTTGTGTGTAGATTGATTTTTTAAAAATTGAATCCATTTTGGTATAAGGTTGAAATGTAACAAAATGTGGAAAAAGTCAAGGGGTCCAAATTCACTGTATTTCTTTACTTGACAATGTAAATTGCTTCCATAAATTATCTTGAACCGGTACACGTGTATGGTGTCCATATTAGGAGAGCCTCTTTCAATTTCAGCTGGACTGAGGCTGTCCTAATATGGAGCCCGTATAGGTGCACCTGTCTGACTGATGCTTACAGCATTAAAACTCTCCCCTCCCCCGTGCAATATATGCCCTGGCAAATTCTATCAAGCAGTAGTTTTCATCTACCTGCCAGTAGAAGTCTGTAAATCAGAGAAAAATTAAGGGTAAGTGACATCACAGAGTTCTTCCAGCTCTTGACTGATTGGTTGGAGCAGGAGATGTTTTAAAGCAATGGGTGAAAGAAGAACTTCACATACGGCCAAGATTGCGAGCAGAGAAAACTGAAACTTGGTATTCCGAAACTACCTTCCTATTCATATTGCTGTCTGAGAAGCTACTTCACTAGTTGGTTAATAAGTTCATACCTTATATGCATTTATTGTAACGGTTTTCTTTAGGTGAAGGAGAGTCGGACCAAAATGCAGCGTGGCTATTGAGATTCATGTTTAATAAAACAATGGAAACACGAATCAATACAAAAACAATAAAACCGAAACAGCCTATACTGGTGCAAAGTAACACAGAGACAGAAACAAGGACAAAACCCAACACCAAACAGGCTACCTAAATATGGTTCCCAATCAGAGACAATGACTCACACCTGCCTCTGATTGAGAACCATATCAGGCCAAACATAGAACTAGACAAACTAGACATGAAACATAGAATGCCCACTCATATCACACCCTGACCAAACAAAACATAGAAACATACAAAGCAAACTATGGTCAGGTTGTGACATTTATGTTCAATAAATCATTTATTAGCATCGTTATTGAGACTTTTGGGGGGAATACTGCCATTGTATGGATCTGCATTAAATATCAATAAACCATTTCTCTAGAGTCTAGACACGTGATCAGACATCCTCTCAGTATGTTTAGATTGATCACCAAACTATCCCTATGGGCCTTGAATGGGTGTCAATAAAATGATATACAGCAAAATATGTTAAATGTAATATAGCTCCAAAAGCTGTGTTGGTCTACAAGACCCAGACCTGGGTTCAAATACTATTTGAAAGATAAAACATTTACTTTCGTCTGCCTGGAGTGTCAGATGGGAGAGTTTTGCATTTTTGCGAGTATTCCATTGGTTAATTGTCAACGGGCATGCTCAATCAAGCCCAGCTGACATATATTAAATGATATTAAATAGTATTTGAACCCAGAAGAGCTGTTACAAACCCATAATAGATAATTCTGTTCCATATTAACTTCATTTGAAGTGGTAAACCTACAGATACCTAAACTAGTATCTCTGAGGTAAATTGCAGTCATCTAGATGTTGAGATTGATTTAAAGTATTTTTTTGCCCTAAGACCTTGATAGATGGCTCAACCCCCTAGTCTCCTTGATTGCCTGATTAAGACAAATGTGCCTCCATTGCCTCTGCAACATCTCTACAGTACCATGCAGATTCTCACTACTGTCGTGATCTGTCACTGAAAGTAGTACCGGGAAAAAATAACTGATATTTGACAGGAATTAAAATATTTCCAGGATGAAGTGCCTCAGCAACCTCCAGATAAATGTCTGCATTCTGTAATTGATTCAGATTTTCATAATGTGGGTTGGAGTATAGCCGATGGATCTGAGAGTAATCGCCCAGAGAAACGTTAAAGAAGGCCTTTAGTGGGATATCCCTAAGGGCAAGGCCTAAGCTGCTCTAATAGTGTTGATTAGACAGATCAGTAGGAGGGAGAGCGGAAGGACACAATCACCAAGCAGGGGTGGCCCAGACATTTATGAAAGCAACTGCTCAATACGAACAAGGATGCACAGCATGTACTGTATGTCCAAAACAAAAACATGAATGGCATGTTGACTGAAAAGTGTGAATTGCGCACCTTAAATACAACTGGCATTGAGTACTGTGAATACTCTTTCAAATCTTTCAATGCTCGGACTGCCATATAAGTAAGACTCCCTCTCATTGTATTTTGCTCTATGCCTCATTTTATTGGACTGTGAACACTACAGTCAAGCTCACCTGAAGCTTGTACTGTGAAAACCTTTTGACCTTCATGGAAGGCAAATTGAAGTAAATGGTTGACACAATTCCTTAACGTTTTTATGCATCTTCATTTGAGTTCACTCTCAGCTCATCATGAGTCATGATCAGGGTTGGGGAGTAACTGATTACATTTAATCTGATATTTTTTTTAATGTCACTGTAATCAGTTACACTACCAGCAAAAATATTGTAATCGGATTACAGATACTTTTGAAAAACGAGATGATTACTTATTGGATTACTTTTCAATTAAAAAATAATGTGTGTAAAAAAAATGTTACGACACCTTTCTGTTTTGTTAATGATATTCAATTCAGCACTGAAAAAAAGGTGCACATATAAGTTGGTTTCATCTATGTAAGTCTGTCCACAAGTCAGAGACCACTATGATGACACGCCAAATGCATTTGATGGATCGTTTTTGTGTTTTTTTAATGCCTCTTAAGGGGGATGTAATCCAAAACTAACAAAAATGAATCTGATTACGTTACTGAGTTTGGGTAATCCAAAAGTTGCATTAATGATTACAACTTTGGACAGGTAACTACTAACTGTAACTGATTACACTTAGAAAGTAACCTACCCAACCCTGGTCATGATCGACTGCAGATCTATTGAGCTGTCCTTTATGATTGGGAACTTTTACCTGTCTGCTCTATGCCACTCATCAAAGCAGAGCCAGAGCCACAACCACAGGAGTAGGTTGACATTGAGTCATATAACCCCACTGAGCTCAACAGGACAGAGGCTGACAATCAACAATCAGGAGCCCCAAGCTAATCAATTCCAATGTGACATGGAGGCTGGTGATTTCTGCCTCTCAGTGGTTGAGTGGGCTGAGGGGTAAGTGGCTGGCTAGCGTCATCACCACAATGCCACCCTGCTGCTCCTATCTATATTCCTCTCTTCCACCAGACCATTTACATAAAAAGTAGAGCCGTGGCTGTCAGTCCCCAAACAACAACATTGACAGTTTGAATTGAGGGTGGGCTGGTGGGAATACTATTTTAATTACTGGGGAATATTTTCCTTGGATAGCTGTGCTTTCTGATGCTGAAGTAGACTAAAGAGTTCTGTTACTTTCAATTGGAATATTGAGGAGACTGATTAGTGTTTTGTATACGGCGACTATTATGCTCTAATGAGCACATAGAGTTCCTCCAGAAAGTATTCAGACCCCTTGACTTTTTCACATTTTGTTGTGTTACAGCCTGAATTTAAAATGGATTAAATTGAGATTGTGTGTCACTGGCCTACACACAATACCCCGTAATGTCAAAGTGGAATGATGTGTTTAGAAATGTTTACAGGTTAATACAAATGGAAAACTGAAATGTCTTGAGTCAATAAGTATTCAACCCCTTTGTAATGACAAGCCTAAATAAGTTCAGGAGTAAAAATGTCCTTTACAAGCCACATAATAAGTTGCATGGACTCACTCTGTGCGCAATTATATTGACATGTTTTAATGACTAACTCATCTCTGTACCCCACACATACAATTATCTGTAAGATCCCTCAGACGAGCAGTACATTTCAAACACAGATTCAACCTAAAGATCAGGGAGGTTTTCCAATGCTTCGTAAAGAAGCACACCTATTGGTAGATGTGTAAAAATTCAAAAAGCAGACATTGAAAAAATCCCTTTGAGCATGGTGAAGTTATTAATTACACTTGGATGGTGTATTAATACACTTAGTCACTACAAAGATACAGACTAACTCAGTTGCTGGAGAGGAATGAAAAAGGAGAAAAGAATCGGTTAAATCCATCTTGAATTCAGGCTGAAACATAACAAAATGTGCAGTAAGTCAAGGAGCATGAACATTTTCAGAAGGTACCGTAGGATTGTTGATGAAACGAAAGATAGAGTTAAAATAGACGGCACAGTGCTGCAGACGACATGGGGATTTACACATAACAAACAATAACACTCATGTACTCCTTCTGCTTATATGCTATCTCTCATGCACGGCCAATTTAGCTCTGGACAAGAGGGATAATTACATATCTGGTTGTCTGAAGGACATGAGGCCTCTCGTGGTCAGTGTTTGTTATAAATGTTCAGGTCACATTTCAAATGAATTTGGGAGTGCTCTGCCTCAGTAGCATGCTATATGGTGAAAAAAAGGTTGTCCCCTCTTATTGTCCATCCAAAGGTCAGCTGTCTAGAACAAGGAATATCGCTACTTCTCTTTCTGTGTTTGGATGTGGAATTCCATCTTCGCTGGTTCACAACCACACCACTTTACTACTAATTCTGTCTCCTGCTTTAAACTTTGAAGCACAACGATAGGAATCTTCTCCAAGTATACACTACCACAGTGGGATGTCATTCGATACAGTAGTACCTTGCGATTGAATTAGGAGATGCCCTTCAATGTCATGCCAAACCCGTGGATCAAAAGGAAGTCTCTTCAGAGGAAAACTTGTCCTTTTTTTGTGTGAGAAAGTTCAGAATTAATAAAAAAAAATAGCACATCAGGAAATGTCAAAGGATAGACTTCAAGGCTCAGGAAAGGCAAACCGTTTCTAGTGCTGCATCCTTCTGCGAGGACAAGCCTGTGTTCATAATTCCTTTTTTTTCATCAAAGTGCGTGTTCAATCTCAACATTCTCAGTCGGCTGTGTACCCATTTTAACGGGGAATACACCGCCCTTAATGCTCTCTCTCTCTCCCCCATTGGTCTAGTACAAGTCATTTAATCTGGAAAAAATATAATATTATATTTCAGCAATCAAAGTGCGATGGGGCTGTGTTCATTCGCCATTGCTGCAGTCAGTGAAATTATTATTTAAGAAAATGTATTTTCATGACCTGGTTTGTTTTTGTCTTTTTGGTTGCGAGGGGGTAAGATTAGGTATGACTTTTGTTTTTTGATGTGACAAAGCCATTCAAAAATAGTTTACATTATTAATGGCACATTAAATATGAAAGGCAAAGTACATCTCTTGGGCCACATGCCTAAGAAAAATACATAATTTCAAGATCATAAATATTAATTACAGATCATTTACAGGATAATTGTGTGCTTTACACTGACATCTCCAATTGATATTCTGTTTTATCTCCATTTTGATATTTTAGGTGGTTACAAAGCTTTGAAAATAGTGAGAACATTTCATTCAACACTTTTCCTTCCCGCACAGCATATCTTAACCTTGTATTCACTTGGATGCTCATTCATAATGCTTCTTTGTCATTCAATACGTACTGTATATGTTAAGAACCAATAATTTTGTACTAGGGAAATGCATCTTAACTAGAGTACATGGGCAACGATATGATACAGGAATGATGCATTTTTGTTTGAAATGATTCAGTGCGATTCAGTTTGATTAGAGGAACGAATCGATTCCATTCCATTCGATGCGATACGATTTGATGCGCGAACATTTGTTGCATAAACACATTCATTGTCCATTCAAAATTAAAATCTGCTGCTGATGGAGATGATGAGCTGTGCCTCCGTGAGCTGGATCTGTCTGGGATGACTCATCTTTCTCTCTGTGTGTTTCAAAATCCTATCAAATTTGATTTGTGACATGTGCCAAATACAACAGGAGTCGACCTTACCGTGAAATGCTTACTTACAAGCCCTTAAGTGGCAATGCAGTTTTAAGAAAATGACAGTAAAGAAAATATTTACTAAATAAACTAAAGTTTAAAAAAGTAACACAATAAAATAACAATAACGAGGCTATATACAGGGTAGGGTTAAAGTGACTAGGCATAGATAATGAACAGCGTAAACTGTGCAACGCTGCTCCCTATCCAGCCTTACAGAGATTGAGAGCATCTGCAGAGAAGAATAGGAGAAACTCCCCAAATACAGGTGTGCCAAGCTTGTAGCGGCATACCCAAGAAGACTTCTCTCCCGATTCCTCAGAGCCCGAGGTGGAGGATATTACCGCTCCCTCGGGAACAGGCCCCGATCCCAGTGATCTGCGTGAAGAGGAGGTGGAGAAAGAGAGGCTGGAGAGCGGGCTCCTCTCCAGCCTAACATCTTATGCTTCACAGAGTCGTGGCTGAACGACGACAATATCAACATACAGCTGGCTGGTTATACGATGTACCGGCAGGATAGAACAGCGGCGACTGGCAAGACAAGGGGTGGCAGTCTATTTATTTTTGTTAACAACAGCTGGTGCACAATTTCTAAGTAAGTCTCAAACTATTGCTCGCCTGAGGTAGAGATTCTCATAATAAACTGTAGACCACACAACATACCGAGAGAGTTTTCATCTATATTCTTTGTAGCTGTATACATACCACCACAGTCAGAGGCTGGCACCAAGATAGCATTGAATGAGCTGTATTCCACTATAAGCAAACAAGAAAACGCTCACGCAGAGGTGGCGTTCCTAGTAGCCGGGGAGGGACTTGAATGCAGGGAAACTTAATTCAGTTTTACCAAATTTCTATTAGCATGTTAAATGTGCAACCAGAAGGAAAAGAACTCTGGAACACCTATACTTCACATACAAAGATGCATACAAAGCTCTCCCTTGCCCTCCATTTGGTAAATCGGACCATAATTCCATCCTCCAGATTCCTGCTTACAAGTAAAAATTAAAGCAGGAAGCACCAGTGACTAGATCAATAAAAAAGTGGTCAGATGAAGCAGATGCAAAGCTACAGGACTGTTTTGCTAGAAGTAGTTTAGCTCGTCCGGTAGGCTCGTGTCACTGGGCAGCTCTCGGATGTGCTTCCCTTTGTAGTTTGTAATGGTTTGCAGACTGGACTATGTTCTGGGATTCCTCCAATGGCATTGAGGAGTACACCACATCTGTCATTGGCTTCATCAATATGTGCATCGATGACGTATAGTCCCCACAGTGACCGTACGTACGTATGTATATACCCCAACCAGAAACCTTGGATTACAGGCAGCATCCACACTGAGCTAAAGGCTAGAGCTGCTGCTTTCAAGGAGCGTGACTCTAACCTGGAAGCTTATAAAAAATCCCTCTATGCCCTCTGACGAAACATCAAACAGGCAAAGCGTCAATACGGGACTAAGATTGAGTCGTATTACACCGGCTCTGACGCTCGTCGGATGTGGCATTGCCTGCAAACCATTACAGACTACAAAGGGAAAGCACAGCCGAGAGCTGCCCAGTGACACAAGCCTACCGGACGAGCTAAACTACTTCTATGCACGCTTCAAGGCAAATAACACTGAAACATGCATGAGAGCACCAGCTGTACCATAAGACTGTGTGATCACGCTCCCCGACGCCGATGTGAGTAAGACCTTCAGACAGGTCAACATTCACAAGGCCGCAGGGCCAGACGGATTACCAGGACGTGTACTGCGAGCATGCGCTGACCAACTAGCAAGTGTCTTCACTGACATTTGCAATCTGTCCCTGTCAGAGTCTGTAATACCAACATGTTTTAAGCAGACCACCATAGTGCTTGTGCCCAAGACCAACATGGTAACCTGCCTAAATGACTACCGACCCGTAGCACTCACGTCTGTAGCCATTTTGTCTGTAGACAAAAGGATCACCTATGTGAGAATGTTATTCATTGACTACAGCTTGGCATTCAACACCATAGTGCCTTCAAAGCTTATCAATAAGCTAAGGACCCTGAGACTAAACACCTCCCTCTGCAACTGGATCCTGGACGTCATGACGGGCCGCCCCCAGGTGGTAAGGGTAGGTAACAACACATCTGCCACACTGATCATCAATGCAGGGGCCCCTCAGGGGTACGTGCGCAGTCCCATCCTGTACTCCCTGTTCACTCATGACTGCATGGCCAGGCACGTCTCCAACACCATCATTAAATTTGCCCATGACACAACAGTGGTAGGCTTGATCACCGACAACAATGAGACAGCCTATAGGGAGGAGGTCAGAGACCTGGCCGTGTGGTGCCAGGACAACAACCTCTCCCTCAACGTGATCAAGACAAAGGAGATGATTGTAAACTACAGGAAAAAGAGGACCGAGCACGCCCGCATTGTCATCGACAGGGCTGCAGTGGAGCAGGTTGAGAGCTTCAAGTTCCTTGGTGTCCACATCACCAACAAACTAACATGGTCCATGCACACCATGACAGTCGTGAAGCGGGAACGACAAAACCTATTCTCACTGAGGAGACTGAAAAGATTTGGCATGGGTCCTCAGATCCTCAAATGGTTCTTCAGCTGCACCATCAATAGCATCCTGACTGGTTGCATCACTGTCTGGTATGGCAACTGCTCGGCCTCTGACCGAAAGGCAGTACAGTGCGTACTACAGAGGCTCTACCTACATGTACATACTATCTCACTTTACCGGTGCCCCCGCACATCGACTCTGTACCGACACACCCCGGTATATATTGTTATTTTTTCACTGCTGCTCTTCAATTACTTGTTATTTTTATCTCTTAGTCTTATCCCTATTTTTTTTAACTGCACTGTTGGTTAGGGGTTCGTAAGTAAGCATTTCACGGTAAGGTCTACCTACACCTGTTGTATTCGGCGCATGTGACCAATAACATTTGATTGGATTTGACTCGAGGCTGTAATCGCTGCCCAAGTAGTAAAGGGTCTGAATACTTATGTAAATGTGATATTTCAATGCATGTATGCTTTTCGTCCCCCCGCTTTTGATCTGAAAAGTCCATCACCCACACATTTTTGTAGATTATAAGTGTTTGAGCTAGTAACGTATCAATAATTATCTTTCGAAAATTGCTATGATATATAGCATTTTGGACTTCCACCTTGTTAAAATCAAATGATTGTGATAGTTTGGACGTTTTTACATTCCTCTGCCCCGGCGTTGCTGACGCATGCCAGATCTTACAATGCCGGGATAGGTGTTTTACATATCAGCTAACCACATGATATGTTTTAGCAATCTGTCAGTCAATAACACTGTCGATGACGTCGCACGCAACCATTGGTTGATGCATGCAAAGTCTGAGCAGGGGAACGCAACCAGATAGAGCTATTCTTCTTTTCTCGCTTCGGCCACGCAGTGCTGCTCGCAAAAGTGATTGCTGTCCTCGTTATGAAATGATCAACTTTGCCATGTACATCTAAAAATGACCATATACTCTGATTGCGAAAAGCAAAACTCCCAAAACCATGGCTGATGGTGAACCTGAACAATGCACTCTTAACTTACATTTGATCTGATGCATATTGGTGAATCGTTACATCCCTATTTTTATGTCTGTCTCCAGATTCTTGTGACATGCCTGTTCGCTGCTGACTACGGACACTTTGGGGGTAACCCTTTAAATAACAGTTCCTTGTCAAGGTAGAGAGGCTCAGGTCTAGCTAGAGTCAACGAAGGTACAAATTGCCTGGTGCTTGAGGGTTGAACACAGCAGGGTACGGCAGTGGGGGCATCCAACACTGCCACTCTTAGAAGCCATATCTATGTTGCCTGCTTGGTTTAGCCCTCAGGCTACTGTACACCTGGAGGATCCAGGTGCCATGCTTTGCCTGCAAGGCAAGAAATGTGGTCTGTCTGTTAAGACGATCCTGGCAATGAAGAAAGACTGAAAATGTAGTTGATGACTTTCCATATAGAATTTGACCAGGAGAATACATTGTTATGACTTTCCATCTTAAATCAACTGAAGGCACAGCTAACCTACTTGATGACATTTTGGAAATTTAGCAGACTCTTAGAGTGCATAGACTTGAATACCTTTCCTCCGTGGGAATCAAACCCACACCCCTGGCTTTGTGAGCACCATGCTCTACCAACTGAGCCACACAGGAGGTTAGGCTTGCTTTGTTTGACAGCTTATTCAAGTATGACATTGCCTAAGGTGCAACAAACAAACACCAATAATCAAGGTTTCGTTGGCAGAGAGACTGCAGGCAGCAAAACTGTTAAGCCACACATACCGAAACAAGAAGACGATTCAAGCGAGTATGAATGATAGGCAACACACAGTATGTTTGAATATACATTCTAGAGGAAAATCACATCTGAAATTATATTGGTTTGGATTTTCATTTGGGATTTAGAGGGAATCCTCATATGTCTATTACACAGCAATGGGAAATCAATGAGGCATTTTGCTGTGAACTGTTAATGAACTTACTCTTCAGAGAATTAATACACAGCATGATTTTAATTAGGGTGAATTAATTAATTTATGTAATGCCTTCATACGTCACAGTGGCCTAGGGGAGAGGGCCAGCCCAGCCCAGTGATGCAAGCTTTGCGCAGGGAGGAAGTAGTTCATGTTTTCTCATGCCAAAATCTGTTATGATGGACGTTGGACTCAGTCAGTTGTGCATCACTGCTCATTTCTGCTTCAATCCCATTTCAACAGAAGCCTGTCACTTTCCCAGCGGACAATGCAGTGAGTTGCTTTGGAAGGTTCTCCCCCACTTTGCGGTGGCAACATTAATACTGTCAAAGCAGAGGAGGATGCAAAGAATCCAAATTTGCGAGATGGATGCCGGGCCCATTTGAATAATGTGAGCCTTGGAGAACACAGATTTCCTTACCAGACCGTTTGAAGTGTGTGCGGCAAAGAGACGACTCCTGACAGTGTCAAATTAAACCTCTGTCTCTGAAAGTGGGGAGGGGTAGAAGCAACAGAAACACTGTGAGTTCTAATCTTGCAGTGCACAGAGCCAAATCACATCACAACCGGTTGTTGCAATATCAATCACACAGAAAGGTTTCATTTACACCCCTGGGAGAACATCAGATGTCATACGACGAAATTGGATTTACATCTGGGAACAGTGTTTTCTTCTCCACACAGTACGATTATGTCATGTATGATATAATACAAGCCAATCATCTGCATAAGCAATGTGAGCAAAGGGAGGAGCATTAAGCAACAAAATACAATCAGTCCTAGTAGAAGCACTATACTGTATCATGGGTGCAGACACGGTGGTGACAGGGACCTTTGAAACATAGCCATATTCCCACAGATCTTAATTGGTAGTGTGCCTATTTCGCTCACACTCTTTCATAATATCTCCATCTATTTTCTGCCACCTTCTCACTTAAAAGCATTCATTCTTTTTCCTTTTAGTTTTTTTCTCAGTACCAAATTACCCTGGGGGACTATGAAATTTGCATCTTGAAATATTCATGGGGGTTTTAGGAGCTGGGTTGTACCATGCACTTCCTCATAGTAGAACAGGTATCAACGCAGCATGTGTGGTAAATGTTTCATGATCACAGCCCGGCGTATTCCCAGCTCAGAACGTCTCCCACATTAAAGGCTGCCTGCCTGGCACATCACATCAGTCTCCTTCACTCAAGGTCTGCTAGGTTGATCCCGCTATCAGAATGTGTTTGTTCTCAATCATCCTCCTATTTATCTTCTTTGAATGCTATGTCAAACGCAGCAGTCTCACGTTGTTTAATGGATGTAGAAGTTTGACAGCGTGTCACCAAAATAACGTATGGAGTGGAGGAAATAACTAGTTTGAAAGGTGCACCTTTGTCTTGTAAAGGGATTTCATGTACTGATATACATATAGTTGTATATTTTCTAGGGAACATTTTCCTCTCATACCTTCAGCTGTTACAGAAGACTGCTTTCAAGGTCATTATAATAACATTATATCAACGTTAGATACTTTTGGTGCAGTGGTTAATCATGTACATTGAGAGAGTTGGACAAAGATTTTACTCACAATAGGTAACACTTGAATTGGTTTAGGCCTCCATGTAGTTCAATAATGTATTTAGGATATTGTGTGTCCAATGAATGACTGTACAAAACATTAGGAACATCTGCTCTTTCCATGACATCGACTGACCAGGTGAATCCAGTTGAAAGCTATGATCCCTTATTGATGTCACTTGTTAAATCCACTTCAATCAATGTAGATTATGGGTAGGATACAGCTTAAATAAGGATTTTTAAACCTTGAGACAATTGAGACATGGATTGTGTATGTGTGGAATTCAGAGGATGAAAGGGCAAGACAAAAATATTTAAGTGCCTTTGAACAGGGTATGGTAGTAGGTGCCAGGTGGTTGTGTCAAGACATGCAACACTGCTGGGTTTTTCACACTCAACAGTTCTCCATGTGTATCAAGAATGGTCCACCACCCAAAGGACATCCAGCCAACATGACACAACTATGGAAAGCATTGATGTCAACATGGGCCAACATCTCTGTTGAACATTTTCGGCATCTTATAGAGTCCATGCCCTGTCGAATTGAGGCTGCTCTTATGGCAAAAGAGGGGGTGCAACTCAATATTCGGAAGGTGCTCCTAATGTTTGGTAAACTCAGTGTATTTCCTAATTCAATTTCTGCAGATTACATTGGCAGTCTCTGCTTTAATGGCTTTGGTTTCAATTATTTATTATAATAATAAACAAAACTCTTACACTGATAGTAGGCTACTAAACATTGCGGCTGATGGTTTGACAGCAGATCATTTGGAGAGAGTATGTGTTATTAGCTAGAGAAACCACCCTAGAGATGAGTTCTCAGACCAACATGATTGACAGCCAGACCTCATGGTAAGGTAAAGTGTTGCAACGCTCTTAAAAAACTGAAACAGACACATTTTTTCAGTCAGACTCTACCCAGAGGCCATCATGCAGGACGCTGGCATGCTGTGTTACCCCGAGACTCTGGGGGAGGAATTGATATTCTCTGCAGCGACTGAGAGGAGTCTTTCATAGGACCCTGGTTCACTCCTCCCTTTGCTCCCAGCATGCCACGGTTTTAATAAGGGCACCGGCTGTTTGTTCACACCTCTCTGTTCAATATGCATGACCAGACCTTTTTTACCCCAACCCCAGCCAAACCCTGAGCTTTCTGATACTTCAAACAACCACTACGAACAGCAGTGAATGGCAAAGGGCCACCTATCGCTTGTCAGTCAAGAAACTGTCTCTCTCTGTGTGTGGATGCCATGTTGCCATGTTTGACACATCTTTGGCAACAAAGAGCTATAGCGTTCAACCTCTTCTGATCTGATGTGTTTGAAACGTCACTAGGCAACGCGTGCCAAGCAACAACCTCAAGACCTCCTGTTCAGGGCCGTAGGCACCGACAGCTGTGGATAATAGTGATTAGAGTGTTTTTATCTCGTGGTAATGGGACTCCATCATCACAGTATGCAGAAGACTCTTGCAATTAGGCAGCTCAGTCGATCCAATGTTGCACCATCTAAAATACATATCTGACATTTGTAAGTTGTTTCCTTTTAATCTCCTTTTAAGAATGTTATGTGTTTCTCCCTCAAGGCGTGTTCTGTGAGGCAAAGCCCACTGGGCACACACTAGTTGAATCAATGTTATTTCCACGTCATTTTCGTTGAACCAACATGGAATAGACATTGAATTGACGTTTGTGCCCAGTGGGAAGTGTTTGTAACAAACACAAGGGATTACATTTATCCTTGCATATCAGAAGCAAGGGAAATCTAGATTTTCACTTTCATTTAGCCATCTTTGAAGATGAATTCTCTTGGGAAAAAAATAATAATAATGAAGGAGGAAGGGGACGCTTAATGGAGATTAAATGAGTCACCAGTATGCTGTTGAGAAACCTGGACCCTGAACAGATGGACAATTAATGGCATTGAAAGGCAAGGAAGTGAAGTGGATGTGGCACAGGAGCCTCCATTTCTCTCTCCCTGGTGGAAGAGGAGAGTTGTGTCCTAGGGGAGATCTAGATGCATGGCTTCTGCAAAGGGGCTGATAAGGGTAACCGTTGGTCCATTTTTACATGTAGTCTGAACGTGCAACTCAGTGAGGTGGTCCCCACAGAATATTTTCCATGTAGACACTATGAGCTTGTATGAGTCTGGCAATGAGTAAAAAGTCAAAGGCAGCAACTGTGAAATAAAAACACCAAATTTCCTACAGTGAATACATGTCTTATCTTCTCACATGTGTTGTTTACTGTTATGGTCCTTTCAGTAGGCTAATTACTTTTCTGATTTTCTAAAGTACATGGCATCCTGGCACTGATTAAGGTGCCCATGCAGTGGCAGAGTAATTAGGTAATGCTGATTGTTATTAGACTTCAATGACGCTGTAATTAAACATTTACACAGTATTGTCGGTGTGATTGACAATCATTATAGGCAAGATCCATCAACAGGTTTTTGGACATATAGGTTTTCTACTAATTTATTGTAGGGTAAAAGTATTAACTCACAATAGAGTAATTCCAATTTGGGGCAGCGGGTCCGTTGTGCGTTGTTTTTACACAATAATCTGCAACTCATTGAACTTCACATTTCACAGCTGCATTCTCGCGCAGGGAAATCTGAGAGCGCACTTCCAAAATCACGGCTCCCTCTACAGGTAGTAAGGTGTACATTTTCACTGACTGCTAGAAAACAATATCACACTGTAATACAGTAAGTAGGACGGAGACATCAGACGCAGCAAGATACAAACATGTTCAACCGCAATTGTTATGTGATGCAGTATATATGCCGGAGTGGAGAAAGCGAGCGCAAAGCAGCTGATTAGGCTGCAAGGATTTTCCAGCCTGAACGTTTGTCTATTTTTGGGAATGTATTTTTTTTATTGACAATGTTATGTCTCTTTCTTTGAATACTTGGTTGGCAGTGACGACAACTTTCCCTTTTTAACTAGCCTACTTAATCTAACGTTCGTTGGTTTGGGAAAGAAGACAAACTGCGAATAGGGGAAATACATCATTTTAGAATGGAAAACGACTAAACCTTGGATTGGGACAGTACATCATCGCGACAGCTCGCAATGTTAAATGCGGAAATGCGCTATTTTCTTTGGTTTGTGGATATTTCAGCTCGATCGAGGAGAATAAAAAGCCTTTGGGTGTCTGTGATTGGACCGGACACGGACTGGGGCTGACTGATGTTTTTCCAGGAGGAAATGTTTTTTGGGGAGAGATGAATACGAGTTTGCTGCTGCTCG
Source organism: Oncorhynchus masou masou (assembly GCF_036934945.1). Classification (NCBI taxonomy): domain Eukaryota; kingdom Metazoa; phylum Chordata; class Actinopteri; order Salmoniformes; family Salmonidae; genus Oncorhynchus; species Oncorhynchus masou. The sequence continues at coordinate 274,114 of NW_027016545.1, read as the reverse complement.
CAGCAGGAGAGATGCCAGTCACTCCATGCGCCACACTCCAGTGAGAATTGACAACGTGCCGGCAAAAACGGAAAAGATTCATGGATAATTCTATGTTTAATTTTTCTAAAATATTTATGTAAAATGGTTGTTTGATTGTACTCTTATTTTATGGGTTAGAACAGATGTCCACACCTCCACAACTTTATCTGTCTGCTGCGTTTTCAAACCTTTCCAAGTGGAGATGGACATTGTGCGTTTGTGTACGGTATTGGACTGGAGTAGCCTATACAGTAGGCAGAACATTAGTGCTGTCAAGCTCTGGCCTCCTGGCAATTATTCACGCTGACTGGTATTGTAGAATGCATGCTATTTTATTGTGAAATAATATAGTCTGTCGTTTCTTTTTAAGAGAATGTGAGATTGAACTGTCAGAAAACACATCTCATATATATTTGAATATGTCTCCAAAATACATTTGTGAAGTTTTTGAAAAATACTTAAATTTGCCATTCAGCTTCAAAAAAGAGATGATAATATAAACAACAAAACAACAAAATGTCTTGGACCATGGCAAAAAAGTGGATAGGGTGCTATATATTTTTACTGGCACTCTTGGCAGTGGGAATGGCCTTTTCGGGTGTATTCAATGCGTCCGAAAAATACATTTTTACGGATGATTTGGTGCCGCTCAAACTCACCCAGGGTAAAGCATCAGAGCATCGAAAACTTCAATCTACCGATTCTCATCCCAACCTGTATTTCAACCAAGTTGATGTACAGCTTATGAGGCAAAGATCATCCAGCACACACAGCCACATTTTCAAAGTAATCAGAGCAGCGGTCCAGACCATGCTGTCCAACGTGCCCCTTTACATGCCCCCTGCAAAACATGAGGAGTTTACCAGCAAGTGGAATGAGATTTACGGGAACAACCTACCCCCCCTTGCTCTGTATTGCCTGCTGTGCCCAGAGGATTCAGGTGCCCTGCAGTTTCTCATGAAGTTTATGGATAGAATGGCTAATTACCCGGACTGGAAGGTGACCAGTGCTCCCAATGATGAGGTGCCCTTGGCACACTCACTTACTGGGTTTGCCACCGCATATGACTTTATTTACTCGTTCCTGGACGAGCACCGACGGGATGTTTACCTCAAGAGAATTCGCTCTGAGACAGAGGAGCTGTATGAAACATCTAAGTATAGGGGTTGGGGGAAGCAGTATCTCCAAAATCATCAAACCACTAATATATTAGCCATCTTGACTGGGGCTATTGTGGTCGGCGCCCATGATGACCCAGAAACGATGGTTTGGAAACAGGTGTCAGTCAATTATATGGAGAAGACCATGTTTCTCCTAAACCACGTTGTAGACGGGTCACTAGATGAGGGCGTGGCATACGGGAGCTATACAGCTAAGTCGATCACTCAGTATGTTTTCTTAGCGCAACGTCATTTCAACATTGACAACACACAGAACAACTGGCTGCGGGAACACTTCTGGTTCTACTATGCCACTCTTCTGCCCGGCTTTCAGAGGACTGTGGGCATAGCCGACTCCAACTACAACTGGTTCTACGGCCCAGAGAGCCAGCTGGTGTTCCTAGACACATTTGTTATAAGAAACGGCACTGGGAACTGGCTAGCCCAGCAGATTAGAAAGCACAGGCCCAAAGACGGTCCCATGGGTCAGTCCTCTGCCCAGCGCTGGACTACCCTGCACACTGAGTACATCTGGTACAATGCCCATCTCACTGCACAACCTCCCCATGGCTTTGGCAAAGCCAGGATGCATATTTTCTCCAACTGGGGTGTGGTGACGTACGGAGCCGGGCTGCCCAACGGTCAGGGAAACACATTTGTCTCCTTTAAATCCGGGAAGCTGGGTGGCCGTGCCGTGTATGACATTGTTCATGCAAAGCCCTATTCATGGCTGGACGGCTGGAATAGCTTCAACCCAGGCCACGAGCACCCGGACCAAAACTCCTTCACTTTTGCCCCTAACGGACAGGTATTTGTGTCTGAAGCACTTTACGGGCCTAAGTACAGTTATCTGAACAATGTGCTGGTGTTCGGCCCCTCTCCCAGCAGCCAGTGTAACGCTCCATGGGAGGGCCAGCTGGGGGAGTGTGCTAAATGGCTGCGCTGGACAGATGAAGGGGTAGGGGAGGCTGCTGGGGAGCTGATCGCTGCCTCCTCCCATAGAGACACTATGTTTGTAAGCGGGGAGGCAGCCCTAGCTTACTCTCCTGCCATGCGGCTGAGGAGTGTCTACAGGGCCCTTGTGCTGCTCAACTCCCAGACCTTGCTAGTACTGGACCATGTTGAGAAGCTGGACGATTCGCCCATCACCTCGCAGAGTGCTTTCTTCCACAACCTCGACATTGACTTCAAATATGTCCCCTATAAATTCATGGACAAGTACAATGGGGCGTTGATGGATGTGTGGGATGCTCATTATAAAATGTTCTGGTTTGACAGTCAGGGTCTCAGCCCAGATACTAGGATACAGGAGGCAGAGCAGGCTGCGGAGTTCAAAAAGAGGTGGACACAGTATGTTAACGTCACTTTCCCCATGAGGGGCACAGTAAGCCGAGTGGCCTATGTGATGCATGGACCTTATGTCAAAGTGTCCAACTGTCGATTTCTGGACAGTAGCAAAAATGGTGTCAGACTATCTCTAGTTATAAACAACACAGAGAAAGTAGTTTCAGTTGTTACAAACTATAAAGACATAGGAACAAGATTAAGTTATTTAGGATTTGGGGGTTATGCCAAAATGGAAGACAGACATCAGATCATTCGATATGGCCTGGGGACTCAACTGGTTCCGAAACAAAACACAGTGGACAATCAGCTGTTTGATTTTGGATTCACAGTCAATGTGATAGCGGGGGTGATACTTTGTGTTGCTATTGTTTTTTTGACCCTGCAGAGAAAGTTCTATGTGTGCTTCAGTAGACTGATGCGCTATGCTCTGTTCTCGGTGCTCATACTGTGGATAGCTGCGCTGTTGTTCGTGTCAAACACCTGCGATCAACTCCTATGTGGGGTCAAATGGAAAGGTGTCAGCACTGACCCAGAGGTCAGCAAACAAACCAGACTTTACGATCAACATCGCTTTGCCCTGCCAACCGTTGTCATAACGACCCTGCCTGGCTCAGGATCTGAAATACTTACGAACCTTTTTGACAACAGCTCCGACTTTGTTTACATTCGGGTCCCCACGGAGCATGTAGACATTCCAGAGACAGAGTTCGAATTTGACTCGCTGGTTGATGCCTGTGAGTGGTCCAGAACGGACGCCCTGCGTGGACGCTTTAAAATCATCCAGGGCTGGCTGCACTCTCTGGTCCACAACACCAAGCTGCACTTGCAGAACATCCAGCTAGTGGAGAGTAGCAGGGCCAAGCTGCCCCAGAGAGCCCCAGGCCCCGGCAGTGACAGGAGAAAGAGGACCAGGAGGAAGGAGCCTGCCGCCGAGCTGAGGGGCAAGATGAGGGGCGGCCTTGATCGGGATGCTGAGTACGTCAGGGAGATGAGGCGCCACGTCAGTGAGTACCCCAATGCCCGCGTGGTCCTCAACATGAGGAGTGGAAGCTGGGGGCTCAAACTCCCCTTCCTTCATGAGGTGGTGGGCCCGTCCCTGAGGACCATCAATGTAGTTAGAGACCCCCGGGCATGGATCTATCTCATGCTCTATAACAGTAAACCCAGCTTTTACTCCCTTAAAAACATTCCTCAACACCTGTCCCTGATATTCAAGGAGGACGGTAACAGTAGCATTACCAGGGACAGGTGCCCAGTCTCAGCCCCTGAGTTCAGAATGATCCGGAGGCTCTTGTCCCACTCGGAGGCCAGCGCCGTCCTCCTGCTGGCTCACCTGTGGCTGGCACACACTGCTGCAGTGCTCCGGGTCAGTGGGAGCCTCCAGGCAGAGGCCTACCTCCAGGTGAGGTTTGAGGACATAGTCACTTTCCCCCAGGAGACAGCTGAAAGGATCCACAGGTTCCTGGGGGTGCCGGTCACACCGGCGGCCCTCAACCAGCTCATGTTCACCACCTCCACAAACTTATACAACCTGATGTACGAGGGGGACATATCACCAGCCAACATTAACATATGGAGGCAGAACATGCCTCGCAAGGACATCAGACTCATAGAGGACACATGTGGGGTGGTCATGAAAAGACTTGGGTACTCCAGGTTTATCAGCTAGTTAATGTTACTGCTGCAGGTCAGCTGATATCAAGTTGTCTTGTTTGTAACGGTCAATCTTTTACTTTAATCATCTCTAATGTTGTATTTTGCACTGAGCGGTAACGGAAGTGATATCATCACTGAGTCACTGATGGGAAGTAGTAACACGGGACAAAAACAATTATTTAAGCCCAATTATTTAACTGTGTTCTGGGTTTTACTCTGTTACATTATACATGGGCAGTTCACATGATACCTTGTGTTTGCAAGTGAGGGATGTTTTACATTAAAATTAGCTGAAGGGGAACTTTAAAAGTGAAAATATTTGATTGTGTTTTCTCCCTATTATCCCTGGACAATTACTTTAAACACTCTTTGTTGGAGTGAGATTTCCACCCTTTGATGTCTTACAGTTGTCTCTTAAAAAGTCTCCCAAAAAACAGCAATGTCTAAACAGATTATTTTTGTAAAGCTGTTTGGAGCTTAGAAATACAATATGTTCCTAGTGCTTAATTGTTTTTTATATATATATATATATATATATATATACACTACCATTCAAAAGTTTGGTGTCACTTAGAAATGTTCTTGTTTTTGAAAGAAAAGCACATTTTTTGTCCATTGAAAAATTGCTGTTCTTTCAAAAACAAAGAGAGTTCTAAGTGATCCCAAACTTTTGAACGGTAGTGTATATATATATATATATGTACAGTTGAAGTCTGAAGTTTACATACAGCTTAGCCAAATAAATTTAAACTCAGTTTTCCACAATTCCTGACATTTAATCCTAGTAAAAATCACCTGTCTTAGGTCAGTTAGGATCACCACTTTATTTTAAGAATGTGAAATATCAGAATAATAGTAGAGAGAATGGTTGATTTCAGCTTTTATTTCTTTCATCACATTCCCAGTGGGTCAGAAGTTTACATACACTCAATTAGTATTTGTTAGCATTGCCTTTAAATGGTTTAACTTGGGTCAAACGTTTTGGGTTGCCTTCCACAAGCTTCCCACAATAAGTTGAGTGAATTTTGTCCATTCCTCCCGACAGAGCTGGTGTAACTGAGTCAGGTTTGTAGACTTTGCTTGCACATGCTTTTTCAGTTCTGCCCACAAATTTTCTATAGGATTGAGGTCAGGGCTTTGTGATGGCCACTCCAATACCTTGACTTTGTTGTCCTGAAGCCACTTTGCCACAACTTTAGAAGTATGCTTGGGGTCGTTGTCCATTTGGAAGACCCATTTGCGACCAAGCTTTAACTTACTGACTGATGTCTTGAGATGTTGCTTCAATATATCCACATAATTTTGCTTCCTCGTGATGCCATCTATTTTGTGAAGTGCACCAGTCCCTCCTGCAGAAAAGCACCCACAACATGATGCTGCCACCCCCGTGCTTCATGGTTCGGATGGTGTTCTTCGGCTTGCAAGCCTCCCCCTTTTTCCTCCAAACATAACGATGGTCATTATGGCCAAACTATTTTTGTTTCATCAGACCAGAGGACATACCAGAGGACCAGAGGACATTTCAGACCAGAGGACATTTCTCCAAAAGTACGATCTTTGTTCCCATGTGCAGTTGCAAACCGCAGTCTGGCTTTTTTATGGCGATTTTGGAGCAGTGGCTTCTTCCTTGCTGAGCAGCCTTTCAGGTTATGTCAATATAGGACTCGTTTTGCTGGGGATATAGATACTTTTGTACCTGTTTCCTCCAGCATCTTCACAAGGTCCTTTTCTGTTGTTCTGGGATTGATATGCATTTTTCGCACCAAAGTACGTTCATCTCTAGGAGACGGAACACGTCTCCTTCCTGAGCGGTATGATGGCTGTGTGGTCAAATGGTGTTTATACTTGCATGCTATTGTTTGTACAGATGAATGTGGTACCTTCAGGTGTTTAGAAATTGCTCCCAAGGATGAACCAGACTTGTTGAGGTCTACAATTGTTTTCTAGGGTCTTGGCTTATTTTGATTTTCCCATGATGCCAAGCAAAGAGGCACTGAGTTTTAAGTTTGGCCTTGAAATACATCCACAGGTACACCTCCAATTGACTCAAATTATGTCAATTAGCCTATCGGGAGCTTCTAAAGCCATGACATCCTTTTCTGGAATTTTCCAAGCTGTTTAAAGGCACAGTCAACTTAGTGTATGTAAACTTCTGACCCACTGGAATTGTGATGCAGTGAATTATAAGTGAAATAATCTGTAAACAATTGTTGGAAAAATGACCTGTGTCATGCAGATGACTTTTAATGACTCCGACCTAAATGTATGTAAACCTCCGACTTCAACTGTATATATATATATATGAATAATGTGTTCCTAGTGCTTATATAAATATGTATATGAATAATGTGGACTGTATTTTCCTAAAAATATATACTGGAAATGTTTTATGTTAGACAAGAATGCCATCAATGACTTTAATTTGAAGTTCATGACATGTTAATGGTTTAGCACTTTGCAGGGATTCCCTCAGATTATCTGTGAAAGACTATACATTTTAAGCCTTTAAAATCAAGTTGAAGTAATTATTCAAATGGTAATCTTAGGTTGTTGGTTTTCTGGCGGAAAAGAAAAGCAATGCCTTGTTACAAACACACATACCCCAAAGGCTATAACAAATTCAAATGGAAATGAATACCATGATCATGACATGATGTTTAACCCTTTCATGGCATCCATTGAGTTAAATCCAAAGAGGGTCAGCTCCATAGAGATCAAACTGGGCTAAACGACAGCCCTGACACAGTTTCAGTCTGAGCTATTTGAAAGCATCCCCCAGCTACCCATATTAATCTGCAAAACACCATAACTGGGGCTCTGTCCTCTGTTTCTGTTGCTGCGTTATCTTCACTCGGCCCGAGAGGAAATGCAAACAACGCAAGTTTCCATTTCCTGTCGCGCTCAATCAGATATCTAATGATCTTTCAGGACTTTGTCCTTAAACAGTTCACTAGACAGCAGCCTCCACTGGTTATGAATATTAAGTGTCTATTAAAAGGAAGTCTAGAAGTTTTAGTTTTCTGGGTTGTTATGTTCTATTCGATAAGCCACCAGTGTGGGCAAAATGTATTGAGTCTTTTTGAGTTTATATTTTATGCTTAATATACATTTAAATAATTGGATATTAAACCACATGGAAAAATACACACTCAAAAACTGCCATTGTGTATGTAAAGAAATATACGTGTCATATCTTACGGAAATATCAGTCCTTTCTCAGCCAGAAACTGTCCTGGTTTTCCACTATGAACACTGAAACCTGTGATTGCTTGGAAAACCTGTTTGATGTTGTGGTCTTTGACTGTGTGTAACTTGGCAGCCATGCTCTCTCTTTGGTGTTGCAATCCTGTTACCAACTCTGTTTTGTATTTGCTTGTGGGGATGTGTTTCCTTGCTTCTGTGGCCTTGAATTACAAACATACTTCTCTACATCTGGTTTTAATGGGCTCCAGAGCAGGATGCTGAGACAATGTAAAAGAAAATATATTCTTAAATACAGTACATTGACAACCAGTGACTAATATGATCCATTGTATCATTGATTCACTTTGTGGTTCTCTTTTGTAGTTCCAAAAACGGAGGCTGCTTCATCCCTATATATGGTAATCAAGGTCTAATATAGCTTTTCTAGGAAATTGGTGACAGAAACCTAACTGCCTATATGTGTGCCATGCATGACATGGAATAGCCATCAAAATCCTGGTAAGAAATGCTCTTGTCACCTCTTTGCCTTAACGAGCCTTGAGCCACATAAAACATGTCTTAACTAGAGTTGTGTTGTTAGCCCGCTAGCATTCCTTATTCTTACTGTCTCCATGACTATCCATCCTCTACTAACACTGAGGTACTGGCAAAGCCTTCTACTCATAATCCCCCTTCTGTTAGAGAAACAACCTTAATATCTAAAAAACATCTATATGGTAAATGCTATCAAACAAAGTTAGCTATTCCTAATTGTGCTTATGCTGATTACCCCCCCCCCCCATTTTAGTCAAGGAAATACTATGATTATTAGGCTAGTAAATATTCCCATAAAATGTATATTTTTGCTTTGATATTATATCTTGAGATTAGTTATGATTTACATTAAAATCAAAACAGAGTGTTTTGATGCTGATTGTGTGTAGCGAAGGAATAAACATTTGATGTCAACCAATGAAATGATATATTCAAAATCAAAGCCAATTAGTTCAACTATGCATGTTATGTAAGAAGGAATTACTTCCTTGTCTCAGTCAAGTCAGTATCTCAAACAGTGCTTACTTGATGGAGAATCCCTAAAGTATTTATTTCTGACTCATTCAATTCCCACACCTATCCTCTCATATTTATACCAAGCCAAATTATATTATGCAGAATCCTTTTGATGTCTGATTGCAGCGAAAATAGTGTGAAGACGGTGATAAATAATATAACTGAAAAGCATTCTGCTCAACTTCAGCTCGTATTGTGTGGGCTAAGGCATACCGTATTCATCATATTAAATCTCAATGTAGTCCAGGAGACCAGATATACTGATATAATGTGATTGCGGCCCTATAATGCAGTATCAGTAAGTGATCCACTGTATCACACTAAGCAGAGGTTAACCAAATGGAACGGTCGAGGGACTCAATTTCAGCTGAGTAACCGACTATAGCTGTACTCTTCTCCTTGCTATCTGTATCCTCTGTATCCTCCACCAGCCCAGTATTGGTCCCAGGGGGTCCTCTCTCTCCTGGCAGCCACCAGCCCTGCCAACACTCATTAATTAACCTTTACTTCAGCCGCCATCAGTTAGGAACTATTCTAGTGGGGAGCTGGATCACTGTTATACAGTGTGTTTGCTATAGCTGTGTGCTACAGTATAGAGAGATAATATAGCCATTATTATAGTCTTACAACATTGTTGAATAGTTGTTTCTGATTGGCTGGAAGGTCATTTCAGAATGGACATTAAAACCAGATAATGGACAGTTGGAAAATATATCGGGGCACCTTGCAATCATGACGCAATAAGCGCCTACACATGCAGACCGTACTTGCTACAAAGTTACAGAAAGCTAAACCAACAACCACACTAAACAAAATCTTTGTATGGGTGTCCTTGAACAGACAAGGGTACAGAGGATACAGGGACAAAAAAAGGTAATTTAAATTAAATGTTCATTATCTATTGACAAGGTGTAAAGCTGATGGCATACCTATTGTTCCCAATGGGTCACTTTCACCTTGGCAGAATAATACCCGGCCATCAGATTCCTCCTCGGCGGTTGTCGTTGTTCATATTTACCCACTGGTGATAGAGTAAGCGAGCCGCTCTCTGTTTGGATATGGGGCGGCATGGATCATTCCGATTGGTATTAATGGAACTTGACTGGAGAGGAAATGAGGGGGCATTGTCAATTTACGCCTGAGGACAAGTCACGTCTGCGGTGAAAATGGAATCCTTCATGCCAATAAAGCAGAGCGGCAGTCACTAATTAAGATAAGACCACAAGACTCAGGCATGATCGCTGAATCACACCGAATATAGCACTAAAATGTAAACTATATTCATACCACCACTCATTTGAGCTGAGCATTACAGTATTGCTCATATACAAGTGAGAGAGGATGATGCACATTAGAATGTTTTGGTCTAAAAAGTCTAAAATGCATGTTGATATTTTTCAATCTGAAAAAAAATGCCCTTTTCTTTTCTGTACTGCAGTTATATCTAAATATGGTTGACACAGAGTTGCTTTTGAGTCTAAACGTGAACATGACTGCCATTCTAATTGGTGAAGAGGACAAACAGTACTACATATCCCTGTCTATGGGGTTTGTGTTTGTGGCTGTGCTCAAAGTGGTTTGCCTTTTATCTCAACAGCCCTAATGGAAGAGGCCACTCAGTGCCTTAATTAGCACAATTTCCCTTTCTTACATTTGTTTACATTCTGAGAGCATCACCAATGTAAAAGCCATAGAGAAATGTATTTTCCCCGTGAAACCTGAAAGCCTACAGTATCTCTGACCCTCCTATCATGAATGCGTCTTTAACTCTAAAGTCAATAAACATTTCTTTACAAATTATGTTTCCTCTTGGGAGCAATACACGTGCAGTATATAAATCAGGACATATATACTTTTAAGAGTTGATTACTTTTTGACTTTGAAAGTGAAACCTTATAGTTCCTGTCAGCGGCCTGTCAGCTTAACCTGTCTGTCTGTGCAGTCGTGTTAAATCCTCTTTCTTGCTTCGTTCGCTTGCAGGCCAGCTGCACTTCTGTGACTCTAGGACACAGAGCTGCTGTATCTCTGTCTGAAGCCTGTTCCTCATGTTTCAACCCTTGTGGCGTGTCCTCAATTGCTAACAAAGCACCAACGAAGCAGGATGATGTGTTTAGAAATGAAAATGAAAAAAAGATTTTCAACTGAAAGCATTTACTGTGCTGGCAACTGACTGATTTAACTACACAACATGGCAATGTCAGCCTAAACTGGACTTGACCCAATTCTGGTCGAAATAGAGTTGTTTAACGGGACGAGCCAATAGCGTAACCTAATGAGGTGTTTCTGCCCATTAAGGGCCTGCCATACTACAGTAGCGAGACCTCAGAGCTAGTGTTGTTTTTCTGGAGTGAGGGAAACTGGCCAGCTGGCTAGCCAACAGACAGACAGAAGGGACGGGACGGGGAGAGGCCATTCCTGGACGATAGACTCAGTAGTCTTTCATTATGAGGATTTAGGAAACCATAACGACGCGCTGTCATATGGCTACTACGATGACCACTTTGGTTTCATGTCTGGAAGACATTTGAAGGCTTTTAAAACAACCATCATAGTTGAGTTGTCAGACCAATAGTATTAGCGAGAGTGTGTGGGAGAGAGACAGAGACAGAAAGAGATAAACAGAGACCGACAGACAGAGAAAACAAGGTCTATTGTCTTGCGTAGGAGCCCCATCCTGGGTTGATTTGCTCAAACACAAATCTTTGATTTCTCATTAGTGTTATTTACAGTGGGGCAAAAAAGTATTTAGTCATCCACCAATTGTGCAAGTTCTCCCACTTAAAAATATCAGAGAGGCCTGTCATTTTTATCATAGGTACACTTCAACTACGACAGACAAAATGAGAAGAAAAAAAATCCAGAAAATCACATTGTAGGATTTTTAATGAATTTATTTGCACCTATTTGGTCACCTACAAACAAGCAAGATTTCTATAACTTCTTCTTTAAGAGGCTCCTCTGTCCTCCACTCATGACCTGTATTAATGGCACCTGTTTGAACTTGTTATCAGTATAAAAGACACCCGTCCACCACCTCAAACAGTCACACTCCAAACTCCACTATGGCCAAGACCACCAGAAACAAAACTGTAGACCTGCAGCTTGGTTTGAAGAAATCAACTGTGGGAGCAATTATTAGGAAATGGAAGACATACAAGACCACTGATAATCTCCCTTGATCTGGGGCTCCACGCAAGATTTCACCCCGTGGGGTCAAATTGATCACAAGAACGGTGAGCAAAAATCCCCGAACCACAGGGGGGGACCTAGTGAATGACCTGCAGAGAGCTGGGACCAAAGTAACAAAGCCTACCATCAGTAACACACTACACCGCCAGGGACTCAAATCCTGCAGTGCCAGACGTGTCCCCCTGCTTAAGCCAGTACATGTCCAGGCCCATCTGAAGTTTGCTCGAGAGCATTTGGATGATCCAGAAGAAGATTGGGAGAATGTCATCTGGTCAGATGAAACCAAAATATAACTTTTTGGTAAAAACTCAACTCGTCGTGTTTGGAGGACAAAGAATGCTGAGTTGCATCCAAAGAACACCATACCTACTGTGAAGCATGGAGGTGGAAACATCATGCTTTGGGGCTGTTTTCTGCAAAGGGACCAGGACGACTGATCCGTGTAAAGGAAAGAATGAATGGGGCCATGTATCGTGAGATTTGGAGTGAAAACCTCCTTCCATCAGCAAGGGCATTGAAGATTAAATGGTGCTGGGTCTTTCAGCATGACAATGATCCCAAACACACCGCCCGGGCAACAAAGGAGTGGCTTCGTAAGAAGCATTTCAAGGTCCTGGAGTGGCCTAGCGTCTCCAGATCTCAACCCCATAGAAAATCTTTGGAGGGAGTTGAAGCAAAACATCACTGCTCTAGAGGAGATCTGCATGGAGGAATGGGCCAAAATACCAGCAACAGTGTGTGAAAACCTTGTGAAGACCTACAGAAAACGAGATAAACTTGAGATAAACTTTTGTTATTGATACTTAAAAAATACTTATTTTCCACCATAATTTGCAAATAAATTCATTAAAAATCCTACAATGTGATTTTCTGGATTTTTTTTCTAATTTTGTCTGTCATAGTACCTATGATGAAAATTGCAGGCCTCTCTCATCTTTTTAAGAGGGAGAACTTGCACAATTTGTGGCTGACTAAATACTTTTTTTGCCCCACTGTACATGTAATAACTATAATGGCCTCTGTGACATAATAATATATGTCATTTAGCAGGCGCTTTAATCTAAAGCGACATTACAGTCACGCGTGCATACATTTTATGTATGGTTTGCCCCAGGAATCAAACCCACAATCCTGGTGTTGCAAGTGCCATGCCCTACCAACTGAACTGAACTGGCAGTACCGTAAAAGGCTGTTGTAAAGAAGCTAGATATAACCAATGTGAAGCTTAAGAGTCATTACGTTTTTTCTATCACCTCAAATATCCCCATATCACTGTCTCGAGGATACTGCTAAGGGTACTTTGCCTGATAAGAAATTGACAGGAGACCAGAGTGGCAGAGGAATCCTTGCCCTATGAGTTTTTCAGATAAGCCAATCATTATACTGTACCATAGACTTTCTCTTATCCATCCTCTAACCCTCCCACCGAGCTCGTGCTATCTACACCTCTGGCACAGTGCAAAGGCACTTTTCAGCTTAAGATTACTTTTTTCTCGACTTTGCGAGACACTGTGGCGACTTTCTGTGGAAAAACTTTTGACTTTTAACAAGGGCATTGTTTCTTGGAGTGACAAGGCTGGTTCTGCTTTTGGCCTTCTAAATATGATTATAGGTAAGGGCACTTGCACACCTTTATTTTTACGTACACCAGACCTGCCTTCTATACAAACTGATGTTTGTCTGGTCCAATGGAAAGAATACACATTGGACAAGACGCTTGATTCTAGAGTAAACAACCACCTGACCACAACATATTTTTTTGTATAATTCTGAAAATGTATCTTGTATCCGTGGGTGACAGTTACACATGACAGGACTTGGCATACTTATAAAGACAGGTGGAGATGCTGCATCTGTTTCAAAGCTCATCTAATTGGATGTAGCCATGTTCCCAAACAAGTCTAGTAACAGCACAATTTTATAGTGAAAGAGACGTCGTGCCACTGACAGCCAGGCGGGTGAGAGACGAGGGATGGAGGGACGTTCATCACTCTCATCACTCTCCCCTACTCCCCTGCTATATACAGCAGCAGAAGAAGCCAGATGGTCGAATTCTGCAGTCATCTGCTTCTGTTCCTCCGACACCACCTCTCCCGTCCCCTGGCTCCGTATGCAAGAGTGGTGAGAAATTATGAGTAAAGAAATCTATATTGAAAGAGACAAGCGGCCAGGAAAATCCCCCAGCACAGAAGTGTATCTATGAACCTGCCATTGGAGAATTTGTCTTTTTCATTTTGTGGTTTCCACATTTTGTGGTTTCCACTGTCAAGTACAGTGCAGGTGCAGATGCCTACATTGGAAAAAATAAACATTCTTAAATGGTTCTTCCTCTTGCCCAATAAATAACCTTTGAGTTAAATGTGGCATCTACGGTTCTTGATGTGGCATCTACGGTTCTTCAGAATTTTAAAAGGTTCTTGAAATGTATGGAAGCCTGCAGATGTGTCCCTTTCATAGCATCCATTAAATTGGCCAGTGTTAACTAGTGTTGATTTTTCAGTGTTGATTCAAGAGTAAAACTAACAATGGAAAGAGTTAAATTAACACTCAGTGGTGTAAAATAATAACTAGAGTTGAACCAAAACCATGCCCATCATTATCATATTTCCCAGCATACTCTACTGCAGGTAGAGTATGCTATGTTTTTGCGTTTAGATTAATTAATTTATTAATCTCAAGCAACTCAAATATAAATAACATACAGTTGAAGTCAGAATTTCACATACACTTAGGTTGGAGTCATTAAAACTAATTTTTCAACCACTCCACAAATTTCTTGTTAACAAACTATAGTTTTAGCAAGTCGGTTAGAACATCTACTTTGTGCATGACACTTTTTTGTGCATGACAATTTTTCCAACAATTGTTTGCAGACATATTATTTCACTTATAATTCACTGTATCACAATTCCAGTGGGTCAGAAGTTAAAATACACTAAGTTGACTGTGCCTTTAAACAGCTTTGAAAATTCCAGAAAATGATGTCATGGCTTTAGAATCTTCTGATAGGCTAATTGACATAATTTGAGTCATTTGGAGGTGTACCTGTGGATATATTTCAAGGCCTACCTTCAAACTCTTTGCTTGACATCATGGGAAAATCAAAAGAAATCAGCCAAGACCTGTAGACCTCCACAAGTCTGGTTCATCCTTGGGAGCAATTTCCAAACGCCTGAAGGTACCACCTTAATCTGTACAAACAATAGTATGCAAGTATAAACACCATAGGACTACGCAGCCATCATACTGCTCAGGAAGGAGACGCGTTCTGTCTCCTAGAGATGAACATACTTTGGTGCGAAAAGTACAAGTCAATCCCAGAACAACAGCAAAGGACCTTGTGAAGATGCTGAAGGAAACAGGTATCTATCTATATCCACAGCAAAACGAGTCCAATATCGACATAACCTGAAAGGCTGCTCAACAAGGAAGAAACCACTGCTCCAAAACCGCCATAAAAAAAGCCAGACTATGGTTTGCAACTGCACATAGGGACAAAGATCGTACTTTTTGGAGAAATGTCCTCTAGTCTGATGAGACAAAAATAGAATTGTTTGGCCATAATGACCATCGTTATGTTTGGAGGTAAAAGGGGTTGGTATGCAAGCTAAAGAACACCCACCCAACCATGAAGCACGGGGGTGGCAGCATCATGTTGTGGGGGTGCTTTGCTGCAGGAGGGACTGGTGCACTTCACAAGCAAAATTATGTGGATATATTGAAGCAACATCTCAAGACATCAGTCAGTACGTTAAGGCTTGGTCGCAATGGGTCTTCCAAATGGACAACGACCCCAAGCATACTTCCAAAGTGGCAAAATGGCTTAAGGACAACAAAGTCAAGATATTGGAGTGGCTATCGCAAAGCCTTGACCTCAATCCTATAGAAAATGTGTGGGCAGAAGTGAAAAAGCATGTGTGAGCAAGGAGGCCTACAAACCTGACTCAGTTACACCAGCTCTGTCAGGAGGAATGGCCAAAATCCACCCACCTTGTTATGGGAAGCTTGTGGAAGGCTACCCGAAATGTTTGATCCAAGTTAAACAATTTAAAGGCAATGCTAACAAATACTAATTGAGTGTACGTGAACTTCTGACCCACAGGGAATGTGATGAAAGAAATAGAAGCTGAAATAAATACTTTTCTCTACTATTATTCTGACATTTCACATTCTTAATATAAAGTGGTGATCCTAACTGACGTAAGACAGGGAATTTTTACTAGGATTAAATGTCAGGAATTGTGAAAACTGAGTTTAAACATATTTGGCTAAGGTGTATGTAAACTTTCGACTTCAACTGTACATTTTTCTAAACTATTCCAATCTGTTACTTCTACTTATTAAATCTGTTACTTAAATCGTGGTTCCAGTTTAAGACAGTCTCATATCTTGGTCTTCTCAAACCTAGCAGTCATTCTGATTACAATTTACGGGTGAATAAAAATTCTAAATGTTGGGTAATCCCATTCTGGCTGGATTCCAATAGGAATTACACATCACTTTGCAAGCCAGCATAATGTGACTTACAGGCCTGATGTGACCTGGAAAATATGAGTTTCAGGCCACTGTATTGGGTAAAACTATGCCCTCAAATAATGGATTTAAGAAATACTCTATACTGTATATATAAAAGTATGTGGACACCACTTCATATCAGTAGATTTGGCTCTTTCTGCCACACCTGTTGCTGACAGGTGTACACAATCGAGCACACAGTCATGCAATCTCCATAGACAAACATTGACAGTAGATTGGCCTTACTGAAGAAAGAGCTCAGTGACTTTCAACGTGCCACCATTCCAACAAGTCAGTTCGTAAAATTTCTGCCCTGCTAAAGCTGCCATGTTCAACTTTAAGTGCTGTTATTGTGAAGTGGAAATATCTAGGAGCAACAACGGCTTAGCTGCACAGTGGTAGTCCACACAAAGTTAACAGAATGGGACACCCGAGTGCTATATCGCGTAGTGAGTAAAAATCGACTGTCCTCAGTTGCAAAACTCACTACTGAGATCCAATCTGCCTCTGGAAGCAACTTCAGCACAGTAACTGTTTGTCCGGAGCTTCATGAAATGGGTTTCCATGGTCGAACATACAAGCCTAAGATCACCATGCACAATGCCAAGCATCGGCTGGAGTGGTGTAAAGCTCACCTCAATTGGAGTGATGAATCACGCTTCACCATCTGGCTGTCCAACGGACTAATCTGGATTTGGCGGATGCCAGGAGAACACTGCCTTTTTATAGGACCAGGGCATAAACAACAATAATCAAAAATGTTGCTCTTTACATATAAAACCGTATTTGTTAATCAAAAATTGTGAATAGCTCATCACAGGTTAATGAGAAGGGTGTGCTTGACTCCGCAATGTTGGGTTGTATTGGAGAAAGTCTCAGTCTTAAATCATTTTACACACACAGTCTGTGCCTGTATTTAGTTTTCATGCTAGTGAGGGCTGAGAATCCACTCTCACATAGGTACGTTGTTGCAAAGGGCATCAGTGTCTTAACAGCGTGATTTGCCAAGGCAGGATAATCCAGAAACTGCTTGTTGCAATTTCAATGAGGCTCTCTTGTTCAGATATTTGTAAGTGGACTAGAGGCAGGGCATGAAAGAAATAACGAATCCAGTTGTTTGTGTCATCCGTTTCGGGAAAGTACCTGCGTAATTGTGCACCCAACTCACTCAGGTGCTTCGCTATATCACATTTGACATTGTCCGTAAGCTTGTGTTCATTTGCACACAAAAAAATAATACAATGATGGAAATACCTGTGTGTTGTCCTTGTTAATACAGACAGAGAAGAGCTCTAACTTCTTAATCATAGCCTCAATTTTGTCCCGCACATTGAATATAGTTGCGGAGAGTCTGTAATCTTAGATTCAGTTTATTCAGGCGAGAAGAAACATCACCCAGTTAGGCCAGTTGTGTGAGAAACTCTTCATCATGCAAGTGATCAGACAAGTAAGAATTATGGTCAGTAAAGAAAACTTTAACATTGTCTCTCAATTTAAAAAAATGTGTCAATACTTTGCCCCTTGATAACCACTTCTGTATGTTGTAAAAGCGTTACATGGTCGCTGCCCATATCATTGCATAGTGCAGAAAATACACGAGAGTTCAGGGGCCATTCTTTTAACAAAGATAACCATTTTCACTGTAGTGTCCAAAACGTATTTCAATCTGTCAGGCATTCCCTTGGCAGCAAGAGCCTCTTGGTGGATGCTGCAGTGTACCCAAGTTGTGTCGGGAGCAACTGCTTGCACAAGCGCCATCAGTACAGATACTAACACACCTTGACCACCAAAGTCCATTTGATGTCACAAAGCTGTCCAGTACTTAAAAAAATCCTCTCCTGTTGTCCTGGTTTCCAATGGTTTGCAGAAGAGGATGTCTTCCTTAATTGACCCCCCATTAACGTAACAGACATATACCAGGAGCATTGCCAGGCACACCACATCTGTTGACTCATCCAGCTGTAACGCATAGAATTCACTGGCTTGTATGCGAAGAGGTAATTGTTTCAAAACATCTCCTGCCATGTCACTGATGCGTCGTGAAACTGTGTTGTTTGAAAGGCATTGTCTGTAGTTTTTTTGGCCTTTCCCCCCAGCAATGTCCCAGCCATATCTGCGGCAGCAGGAAGAATTAAGTCCTCCACCACAGTATGGGGCTTGCCTGTCCTAGCCACTCGGTAGCTCAACAAATAAGACATTTCTAGCCCCTTCTTATTAATGGTATCTGTTGCTTTTATACATGTCTTACTACTCGAAAGTCATCTTAATTCTCGCTCCAAAAACTCCTGTGGCTTATTTTTCAAATTGGAATGTTTTGTTTCTAAATGTCTGCGCAAGAGTGAAGGTTTTCATCGAGTTGTCAGATAGTACTTTTGCACATATAACACACTGTGGCTGAAGAAAGACACTACTCCCAATATAAGTGAACCTCAAATCAATGTAGTTCTCATCATATTTGCACCTCTTTGATGGTCCAACGTCCCTGTCTGTTGTTCAGTGCTTTCCCGGGTAGGGGGGCAGGAGCTCTTCAACTGCATCAGATTCACAACTGTCAGTGTCCATGCTAGCTGGGCTAACAACAAATGTAGAATTACTGATGCTAGCTTTGGATGTGCTCGTGGAAGCAGAACAACTTGTGTCGTCAACAGGTACAGGTGTAGTACTGCTGGTAGTAATGTAGTAGTACTACCAGTAGAGCTGGTATGTGTCTCTAAGGACGCAGGCCTTACTTTTTTAAAACCATTTATCAATTTTTGAGCAAATGTAATAAGCAGTAGCTACATTTGGCTACATATGAACCGTTAGTGGAATTCCCGTGAGAGAGTAATGGTTAACGTGATTGGATGTTAATGATTTGACTAGGCTACCTGTGTTTGACCTTGTGTTGTTATTTTGCTGAACACTAGATAGTTACATTTGATTTTTGGCAGTGAAATGAAGCTACTCAGGCGTGAAAAAAACCTCACCCATATTTATAGCCCTGTTGGAAAAAATAAATGGACTGTTTGAAAATGTGAAGAATGTTTTTATTTGGAGTACCCTGACGGCATTGCGCGTACTCATGTGGGTACGAGTAACCCAGTTTGGGAATACCTGGTGTAGAGAATCATTGTACCATCTAAACCAACGTGAAATATACATTATTTTCCATAAACAAATATTGTACTTTCAGCTGTTTGAAGCTGGTATACAAAACCGAAAGTAAAAGAGTCAAAAACAAAACTTCACTTAACAGAAATGTTGCAAATAGAAGATATCTTCCTTTTCTTTGACTTGCTTTTGATGAGAAGGACTGATCTATCTTTTGGGGCGGCAGGTAGGCTAGTGGGTAGAGCGTTGGTGTAAGGTGTGTATATGGGAGGCGAAGTCAAGTGCAGGAGAGTGGAGCATAATAAACAGGCACACTTTAATACCGGTTAACAAATGACAGCACATAACACATATTAGTGCCAAAAACACGGTCTAAAACAAAAGTGCAGCGCCTGACAAATATCCATGTAACAAATAACAATCACTCACGAATACAACATGGGCAACAGAGGAGTAAATAATAAACAATTAATTGGTTGAGTGGGGCCAGGTGTGATAAAACAAAGACAGAACAAATGGAAAATGAAAAGTGGATCGGCGGTGGCTAGAATGCCAGTGACGTCGACCGCCGAACGCCGCCCGGGCAAGGAGAGGGACCGACCTCGGCGGAAGTCGTGACAGTTGGGCCAGTAACCAAAAGGTTGCTGAATTTAATCCCTGGGTTGACAAGGTAGAAATCTGTCATTATGCCACTGAACGAGGCAGTTAATCCACTGTTCCCCAGTAGCCTGTCATTGTGAATAAGAATTTGAACTGACTTGCATAGTTAAATAAAGGTTAAATTAAAAATCTATAGCACATAAGAATTTGGTAGGTTTGCCCAAGAAGTTACATATTAATGACAAACTATTCAGTTCAGATCTCACTTGGTGAAGGCCACAGGACTGAAAAACCATATCTTTGTCACTAGCAAACACAGCTGGGGGTAGTACTGGTAATGTTAAAATTCACTCAAAAAGCACCCTGGGAAAAAGCTAATAAGGCTTAAAACCCTACAACAGGGCCATTAATTTCCAGTCCAGGGGTGCCAAAACATTTGTGGATATGGATTTTTGCATGGTTCTTCAAAGAACTATCACATTTATGGTTCTTCAGAGACCTTGGAATGGTTCCCCTATGGCATCGCTCTCAAGAACCTTATTTGGTTTTAACTTGCACCTTTATTTTTAAGTGTACTAGGTGTCCAAGGGAAATGTCTGTCTTCACACAGCTGGACATACAGGCTTTTGTGAAGGTGTCAGGAGGCTGTGACAGGGGGAAGAAAGAAAAAAAGGAGGTGACCTTGAGAGAGTGAGAGAGGCATGGAGAGGTGTCAGCACCATGATACAGACAGTGATGATCCAGTGACAGTAGTAATAGCTTTTGAGGAGGAAGTGCTAAACTGTCCTCAACGACTTGAACAAAAAACGCCACCAGGTATCACGTTTCAGGGAAGACCCAGATGCAGACAATGTCGAAGTAACAAAAGTTTATTACTAGAACAGGGGACAGACAAAATGACAGGCAGAGGTCAGTAATCCAGATCAGAGTCCAAAAGGTACAGAATGGCAGGCAGTCTCAGGGTCAGGGCAGGCAGAAGTCAATAACCCAGGGTTGTGTGACAAGGTACTGAAACAGCAGGCAGGCTCAGGGCAGGCAGAAAGGTCAAAACTAGAAACAGCCTGGCGCAAGTGGAAAACCACTGTTAGGCTTGACAAACAAAACAAACTGGCAACAGACAAACAGAAAACACAGGTATAAATACACTGGGGATAATGGGGAAGACGGGTGACACCTGGAGGGGGGTGGAGAAAAGCACAAAGACAGGTGAAACAGATCAGGGTGTGACACCAGGAGGGCCTAAGATAGATTGACGCTGACAGAAGTTTGGCTTTATCCATCTGCTTAGCAGGCTCTTATTGAGGACATGACCAGGAGGTCAGAAGATATTCACTGAGATGATATTTCAGTGTGTTCATCTTGTCGCTGTTCAGCCATGGGGCATAATTACAATAAATTACCATACATCCTCCCAAAGAACCCCTCCCAATACCATAGGCCTACACTAGAGAGACATACATATATTGCCTGTTTAACTCAGTAGCGTGCAGTGGTTCTGGGGCCTGGGCCTTCAGTGAAGTCCTACACAGTCGCACCCGAATTAATCCACCTCTTATTACCATCATTATGATGCCATGGCTCTAGACACTATACATTTAGACAGAAACGCAGTACAACCAGGCATTGCGTCACCTTGAAATTGACATTTTTATTCAGAGAATTGCAGGGGAAGAGTACAATACCTTTTCATTGTACAGCTTCGTTGCCCTGCGTGCTTGTTCGTTGAGCTGTAGATCCACTCGGGTGTCCCCAAAAGTTTTCAAAAGCACCATTGTTTGTAAGTGCCTTTGGTGTCTCGTTGCTGCCTTGGTTAGACAACTCAGGTTTGCAAAGCCAGTGTGGCTCCAAACACCAAATCGATCACTTGCAAATAATAGGCATTCCCAGCAGTACAGTTTGCAGTGCTTCTCGGAGCCTGTCTTTGTAGCGTCGGCTTTGTAGCATCGGCGTCTACCTCTCCTGACAATGTCTAACTTTTCTTGAAAAGTTTGTCTTGAGAATGTCTTGAGAATAATTATGTCCTCGACCAAATCGATATCTTCTCCTTCCGCCATTGTGGGTTGAAAAAACAGTTTAGTAGTACGCAAATTAATTTGTTGATCAATTTCAGTTTCCTAGTTCTGAGACCTGCCCATATAGGACCTGCCTCCCAATATTGGTAATCCAATCAACAGACGTGCAGGCACTACGCCTGCTAGCTGGCTCCTGTGTAACACGAGCCAGCCAGCAGGCGTACAATAGCCAACTCTAAAGCTGATTGGTTGACACTAAATTTGAATTTAAATTCACTTTAAGCTTCAAGCACCCGCACTGTTGATTCTGAAGGCCCGAGGGCAGATTTTAGACCCCTGGCAACACATGATGGCTGAATATGATTGGATAAAATATCTAACATAAAGACCAGCCCTCCAAATATCAACCTGGGGCTGGAAGCAGTGCAACCAAGAGGAACGCTATGAAATGAAGAGTGTAACTCTTACTCTGGGGAATAATTTAATACATATTTGTGGGAAAATATGTTAAAAAAATATATATATTCTGATGATGTTTAGGCCAGCAGAGGCCTTGCTGGCCTTGACGGCCCACCACTGGTTTAACTCTAGCCCTATTTTAAAACCTACTACCAGTGTAGGGTAATATGAGTTGTTTCTCAGTTTGTCGGTTACACAACCTGTCATTTAAGCTTTTCATAATGCTAGGTTCCAATCAGATGCACCCAATGTTTCACGTTGTTCAGCAGGCCAAACCAAGTCATACCATCCTGTCAAGTACTTTCTGGATGTCATTTTGTGGTCCTCCCCAAAATTAGATGCAAGTGGTCTTGCCTAGTGGCTGCATATCGATAACAGGTCAATTCCAACTTAGGAAAAAGTTACACTAGAACTTTTTGGGCAAGCTACAACTATAATTGGGTTGATTTTCAATGTAACTTTTTGCATTCATGATGTATTGCTCTCTCAGCGTGCTTTTTAAGATTGGGTCCATCAAATCAGAACACTTTTCTTTGTCACAGTAAAACTGTTTCCAGCTCTATTTAAATAGTTAATCAATCATAGATACCAAACCACTCATGGCTGCTCAAATCCCAGCTAAAGATACTGAAAATTATTTTATTGTCACATACACCCAAATAGCACTCAATTACACAGTGGCTTACTTTACCTACAGGGTTCCCAGGGTGTTTGCTTATTGTCATCCGTGTCCTTTTGGCTAGCAGAGATTGGCAGGTTTTTGGCAGTGGTTTTTCCTCAGGGCATAAATGAGTTGAGTGATTGGCTGCAGGGTCGCTGCATTATTAATGAGGGACCAATGGCGCGGGCTGATTACTTGAAAGTATTCACCGTGCCGGAGGTGAGGGAGAGATGGATGTCTTCAGTGTGACTGCTGGATTTAGATGGATGTCTTCAGTGTGACTGCATGGCCTAGTAAATCCAGCGTTCAGTCGGGCAAAGAATGCCGATACACCCTCCTGAGAGTGTGAGATTCATAATGACTGAAACTCATATAGGAGTCTCCCACTCTGACCTGCTCATTACACCTTTAATGTGTTGATACTAGATACCTCATGTAACAAGCAATTCTAACAAAAAAAAATGCCATCCTTTCTGTTGGGATGAGAAATTATCAGATGAAAAAAGGCGGGCACTTGTGTATTTATACATTTGCAATCTAGTGCACCTATTGATACTTAGAATGATTTACCTTAGTGATGTATTCATACGGGATTGGCATTGGGATGAGGATTTATGCATTGTTGTGTGGAGGACTGTGCATTAGCATAGCAACAGAATAGCAGGTGATGGTTACGTGGCGGGACCGACTGAGTGCATTGCTCATCTCCCCAGATGCTGGACTCTTGCACCTGTGACGCAGGAAGGAGTAAATAAATTATGAAGCTGTCAAGAGACGAACGGCAGGACAAAGATGGATTAGTGAAAGCAATCAAAAGTTAACAAAGCCAAGCAGCACTTCCATTATCTTGTTGCACTTCGAGAGCTTGTCTACATGCAAATATTAAGTTCCTTCTCCAGATTGAACTTTGGTTTCCAGACGTTGCTGATGCTCTTCTCATATCTCTGACTGATGTCTTGCAAGGGTAGATTATTGCTAGTTATCTCACAACATTCAATTATTTATGATTCAAACAAATGCAAATATTTTTTGTAAAAACACACCGTAGAGAACAGATGGAATATGTACAAAGAAATACAAATAAATTAAAATAATAAAATCCTTCAAAGTAAATTGAAGTACATTTCATTTCATCATTTGCGCCTATGGAATATGTTCATCTGATAAAACATGCAGAGATGTTTTGGGTTCTGGTGGGGTAAGACAGAACTAAGCTCATGAAGGCATTTTTAAGTTATTTTCTTCAAGAAGCAATGGCTATATAATTCAACCAGAAGTCCAAAAGTGGATGTACCAATCCCAGACTGCCCCTTTAAGCTAACAGGCCATTGAGGTTCACGCTAATTCTGTGGCCACTATGAAACCAGGCCAGCTTTAACGAATAGACCAATGAGAGTTCAGATAGACATTCACAAAGAGGTACTAGCACGTCCATCTCTTCCACTGTCTCTCCATTGGTCTGCATGCATAATATTGAGTTCCTAAGCTGGGGCTCAGCTGCACACTGTTTGCAGTAATGCCTAAAGTCCCATGTCTGTAGTATTTTTGCATCACTCCCTGGTGACAAATCGAGAGCTTGGGGCTATAAAATATCGGCGTTTTTGTCAATATTGAGTTATTGACATAGCCCTGTACATTTCGATGTTCTCTACCTACAGTATATAGTCCTCTAAATACCCCCAATTCATTTTGTTAAGAAAAAAAAAAGAAAAGATAATGTATGACACCTTTCAAACCAATCAGGGTTCGGATCTTCAAAGCCAATTTTCTCAAAATCATCTTTTTGCAGATAGAATCTTATAGTCCCAAGCTCTCGAAATAGGAAAATAAATGAATAACAGGTTGGTCTTCCTATGATAGCTACCCTCACTGACAGCAAAGTTATCAAGAAAGTTGCATGTGTCAGGAATTGCCAAAACGGAATTCTCAAAAACCCACAATGACCATGATTTGTGAACTTCGACATTTGCAAAGCTAAGCTTTATTTTAATAGGCTGTGACAGGGTAAAACTGGGTTGAAAGGACTAGTTTCTCTATTGACTAGTACAGTAGCTGGCCTCACATGAGCAGAATGACCTCATGCAGGGAGTTCTCCAGAGGGCTGTGGCTCGGGCGGTGAGTTTCTCTGTCCTCAATTACAAGCTTGGAGAGAATATCATAGCATAGAGCACATATGTCTGTCAGCCAGCATACTGATGCACTCCTCATCTGATACGAAGCTCAGGACACTCCGGGTGCATTTTTATCTGGTATAATGTGACAGAAGACACATAGTGTACTGTAGGCTACACATGAATTAGCTAATGTCTTACAGATACTCTACGTATGAGTAACAAGATTTGGTTAGCTGAGCTGAAAAAAGCAAAGAACATGTAGTCTGTGTACCTCTCTCTCTCTCTCTCACTCTCTCTCTTACTCCCTCTCCAGCCTCAAGGTCATCAGGCTGCTGATTATCCCGCACACCTGTCACCATCGTCTTGCGCACCTGCGCCTCATGACACTCACCTGGACTCCATCACCTCCTTGATTATCTTCCCTATATCTGTCACTCCCCTTGGTTCTTTCATCAGCTGTTATTGACTATGTTTTCATGTCGGTGTGTTGTTTGTGGTTTGTGGTTTGTGGTTCGTGTTCAGTGTTTCTTTTATTTATTAAAACGCTCACTCCCTGAACTTCCCGACTCTCAGTGCACACGTTACAGTGGTTGTCACGATCCACTCTATTCTCCCCTCAGACAAAAGTCTTTGCCTTTTGCTATTTTCTTTGAAAACGTTCAAGTGCCAGATATTCCTCCATGCTCACCAAATGTCTGAATCTACTGTAAATTAGTAGTAGGTTGCTCCGCATGTCAGTCCAGTTAATAGCCACTAAGTAGGCCCCAGACTTCCCAGTGGTAATAGCATCTATTTAGGCCCCAGACTTCCCAGTGGTAATAGCATCTATATAGGCCCCAGACTTCCCAGTGGTAATAGCATCTATATAGGCCCCAGACTACCCAGTGGTAATAGCATCTATATAGGCCCCAGACTACCCAGTGGTAATAGCATCTATATAGGCCCCAGACTTCCCAGTGGTAATAGCATCTATATAGGCCCCAGACTTCCCAGTGGTAATAGCATCTATATAGGTCCCAGACTTCCCAGTGGTAATAGCATCTATATAGGTCCCAGACTACCCAGTGGTAATAGCATCTATATAGGCCCCAGACTGCCCAGTGGTAATAGCATATATATAGGCCACAGACTACCCAGTGGTAATAGCATCTATATAGGCCACAGACTACCCAGTGGTAATAGACTAGGCCCCAGACTCCCAGTGGTAATAGCATCTATATAGGCCCCAGACTTCCCAGTGGTAATAGCATCTATATAGTGGTATTTCCATCTACATAGGCCTCAGACTACCCAGTGGTAATAGCATCTTACCCAGTGGTAATAGTAATAGCATATGTATAGGCCCCAGACTTCCCAGTGTAATAGTAATAGCATCTATATAGGCCCCAGACTACCCAGTGGTAATAGCATCTATATAGGCCCCAGACTACCCAGTGGTAATAGCATCTATATAGGCCCCAGACTACCCAGTGGACTATCCCAGTGGTAATAGCATCTAATAGGCCCCAGACTGCCCAGTGGTAATAGCATCTATATAGGTCCCAGACTTACCAAGTGGTAATAGCATCTATATAGGTCCCAGACCCAGTGGTAATAGCATCTATATAGGTCCCAGACTACCCAGTGGTAATAGCATCTAGGCCCCAGACTAGTGGGTCCCAGACTACCCAGTGGTAATAGTAATCTATATAGGCCCCAGACTACCCAGTGGTAATAGCATATATATAGACTACCCCATCTATATAGGCCCCAGACTACCCAGTGGTAATAGCATCTATATAGGCCCCAGACTACCCAGTGGTAATAGCATCTATATAGGCCCCAGACTACCCAGTGGTAATAGCATCTACCCAGACTACCCAGTGGTAATAGCATATATATAGGCCCCAGACTACCCAGTGGTAATAGCATCTATATAGGCCCCAGACTACCCATCATATAGCATATATATAGGCCCCAGACTACCCAGTGGTAATAGCATCTATATAGGCCCCAGACTACCCAGTGGTAATAGCATCTATATAGGCCCCAGACTACCCAGTGGTAATAGCATCTATATAGGCCCAGACTACCCAGTGGTAATAGCATCTATATAGGCCCCAGACTACCCAGTGGTAATAGCATATATATAGGCCCCAGACTACCCAGTGGTAATAGCATCTATATAGTGGGTCTAGTGGTATAGGTCCCAGACTACCCAGTGGTAATAGCATATATATAGGTCCCAGACTACCCAGTGGTAATAGCATATATATAGGCCCCAGACTACCCAGTGGTAATAGCATATATATAGGCCCCAGACTACCCAGTGGTAATAGCATATATATAGGCCCCAGACTACCCAGTGGTAATAGCATATATATAGGTCCCAGACTACCCAGTGGTAATAGCATATATATAGGCCCCAGACTACCCAGTGGTATTTCCATCTACATAGGCCCCAGACTACCCAGTGGTAATAGCATCTATATAGGCCCCAGACTACCCAGTGGTAATAGCATCTATATAGGTCCCAGACTACCCAGTGGTATTAGCATATATATAGGTCCCAGACTACCCAGTGGTAATAGCATATATATAGGCCCCAGACTACCCAGTGGTATTTCCATCTACATAGGCCCCAGACTACCCAGTGGTAATAGCATATATATAGGCCCCAGACTACCCAGTGCTAATAGCATATATATAGGCCCCAGACTACCCAGTGGGTAATAGGCCCCAGACTACCCATATATATAGGCCCCAGACTACCCAGTGGTAATAGCATATATATAGGCCCCAGACTACCCAGTGGTAATAGCATCAGTGGTAATAGCATCTATATAGGCCCCAGACTACCCAGTGGTAATAGCATCTATATAGGCCCCAGACTACCCAGTGGTAATAGCATATATATAGGCCCCAGACTACCCAGTGGTAATAGCATATATATAGGCCCCAGACTACCCAGTGGTAATAGCATATATATAGGCCCCAGACTACCCAGTGGTATTTCCATCTACATCGGCCCCAGACTACCCAGTGGTAATAGCATCTATATAGGCCCCAGACTACCCAGTGGTAATAGCATCTATATAGGCCACAGACTACCCAGTGGTAATAGCATCTATATAGGCCCCAGACTACCCAGTGGTAATAGCATATATATAGGCCCCAGACTACCCAGTGGCAATAGCATCTATATAGTTCCCAGACTACCCAGTGGTAATAGCATATATATAGGCCCCAGACTACCCAGTGGTAATAGCATCTATATAGGCCCCAGACTACCCAGTGGTAATAGCATATATATAGGCCCCAGACTACCAAGTGGTAATAGCATCTATATAGGTCCCAGACTGCCCAGTGGTAATCGCATCTATATAGGTCCCAGACTACCCAGTGGTAATAGCATATATATAGGCCCCAGACTACCAAGTGGTAATAGCATCTATATAGGTCCCAGACTACCCAGTGGTAATAGCATCTATATAGGTCCCAGACTACCCAGTGGTAATAGCATCTATATAGGCCCCAGACTACCCAGTGGTAATAGCATATACATAGGCCCCAGACTACCCAGTGGTAATAGCATCTATATAGGTCCCAGACTACCCAGTGGTAATAGCATATACATAGGCCCCAGACTACCCAGTGGTAATAGCATATATATAGGCCCCAGACTACCCAGTGGTAATAGCATCTATATAGGCCCCAGACTACCCAGTGGTAATAGCATATATATAGGCCCCAGACTACCCAGTGGTAATAGCATCTATATAGGCCCCAGACTACCCAGTGGTAATAGCATCTATATAGGCCCCAGACTACCCAGTGGTAATAGACTACCCATATTTATATAGGCCCCAGACTACCCAGTGGTAATAGCATATATATAGGCCCCAGACTACCCAGTGGTAATAGTATATAGGCCCCAGACTACCCAGTGGTAATAGCATATATATAGGCCCCAGACTACCCAGTACCCAGTGGTAATAGCATATATATAGGCCCCAGACTACCCAGTGGTAATAGCATCTATATATACCCATGGTATTTCCATCTACATAGGCCCCAGACTACCCAGTGGTAATAGCATATATATAGGCCCCAGACTACCCAGTGGTAATAGCATATATATAGGCCCCAGACTACCCAGTGGTAATAGTATATAGGCCCCAGACTACCCAGTGGTAATAGCATCTATAGGCCCCAGACTACCCAGTGGTAATAGCATCTATATATAGGTCCCAGACTACCCAGTGGTAATAGCATCTATATAGGCCCCAGGCCCAAGTGGTAATAGCATCTATATGGGTCCCAGCCCAGTGGTAATAGCATATATATAGGCCCCAGACTACCCAGTGGTAATAGCATCTATATAGGCCCCAGACTACCCAGTGGTAATAGCATCTATATAGGCCCCAGACTACCCAGTGGTAATAGCATCTATATAGGCCCCAGACTACCCAGTGGTATTTCCATCTACATAGGCCTCAGACTACCCAGTGGTAATAGCATCTATATAGGCCCCAGACTACCCAGTGGTATTTCCATCTACATAGGCCTCAGACTACCCAGTGGTAATAGACTACCCAGTGGTATATATAGGCCCCAGACTACCCAGTGGTAATAGCATCTATATAGGCCCCAGACTACCCAGTGGTAATAGCATCTATATAGGCCCCAGACTACCCAGTGGTAATAGCATATATATATATATATATAGGCCCCAGACTACCCAGTGGTAATAGCATCTATATAGGTCCCAGACTACCCAGTGGTAATAGCATATATATAGGTCCCAGACTACCCAGTGGTAATAGCATATATATAGGCCCCAGACTACCCAGTGGTAATAGCATATATATAGGCCCCAGACTACCCAGTGGTATTTCCATCTACATAGGCCCCAGACTACCCAGTGGTAATAGCATATATATAGGTCCCAGACTACCCAGTGGTAATAGCATCTATATAGGCCCCAGACTACCCAGTGGTAATAGCATATATATAGGTCCCAGACTACCCAGTGGTAATAGCATATATATAGGCCCCAGACTACCCAGTGGTAATAGCCCCAGACTACCCAGTGGTAATAGCATATATATAGCCCCAGACTACCCAGTGGTATTTCCATCTATATAGGCCCCAGACTACCCAGTGGTAATAGCATATACATAGGCCCCAGACTACCCAGTGGTAATAGCATATATATAGGCCCCAGACTACCCAGTGGTAATAGCATATATATAGGCCCCAGACTACCCAGTGGTATTTCCATCTACATAGGCCCCAGACTACCCAGTGGTAATAGCATCTATATAGGCCCCAGACTACCCAGTGGTATTTCCATCTACATAGGCCCCAGACTACCCAGTGGTAATAGAATCTACATAGGCCCCAGACTACCCAGTGGTATTTCCATCTACATAGGCCCCAGACTACCCAGTGGTAATAGCATCTATATAGGTCCCAGACTACCCAGTGGTAATAGCATCTATATAGGTCCCAGACTACCCAGTGGTAATAGCATCTATATAGGTCCCAGACTACCCAGTGGTAATAGCATCTATATAGGTCCCAGACTACCCAGTGGTAATAGCATATATATAGGTCCCAGACTACCCAGTGGTAATAGCATCTATATAGGTCCCAGACTACCCAGTGGTAATAGCATATATATAGGTCCCAGACTACCCAGTGGTAATAGCATATATATAGGTCCCAGACTACCCAGTGGTAATAGCATATATATAGGCCCCAGACTACCCAGTGGTATTTCCATCTACATAGGCCCCAGACTACCCAGTGGTAATAGCATATATATAGGTCCCAGACTACCCAGTGGTAATAGCATCTATATAGGTCCCAGACTACCCAGTGGTAATAGCATATATATAGGTCCCAGACTACCCAGTGGTAATAGCATATATATAGGCCCCAGACTACCCAGTGGTATTTCCATCTACATAGGCCCCAGACTACCCAGTGGTAATAGCATATATATAGTCCCCAGACTACCCAGTGGTATTTCCATCTATATAGGCCCCAGACTACCCAGTGGTAATAGCATATATATAGGCCCCAGACTACCCAGTGGTAATAGCATATATATAGTCCCCAGACTACCCAGTGGTATTTCCATCTATATAGGTCCCAGACTACCCAGTGGTAATAGCATATATATAGGCCCCAGACTACCCAGTGGTAATAGCATATATATATAGGCCCCAGACTACCTAGTGGTATTTCCATCTACATAGGCCCCAGACTACCCAGTGGTAATAGCATATATATAGGCCCCAGACTACCCAGTGGTAATAGCATATATATAGGCACCCAGACTACCCAGTGGCATTTCCATCTACATAGGCCCCAGACTACCCAGTGGTAATAGCATCTATATAGGCCCCAGACTACCTAGTGGTATTTCCATCTACATAGGCCCCAGACTACCCCGTGGTAATTTTTAGTTTTTCACACAGTGATGTCCATTAGTGGACTCCTTTTTCCTCTGAAGACCATTGATTGTAGATAATAGCTTATTCCTCAGAAAATCTACCTTGGGTTCCCTTTGAGATTCCTTTAAGATTCATTTTGCTATGTGTGGTGGTTTGCTAGTGATGTTGTTTACTCCTGAAGAGAATAGAATAGTCCAGTTCAATGAGAATTGTGTTCTTTGACTGATAACTCACTGAGCTTAATATGTCAACCCTTGAAGATCATTTAACTGGGAATAGGCAATCTATTTCTCTTTGTGTGTGTCGGTAGGAATTTTTTCTCTCGGACGACTCAATGTTAACAAAGTGAAAAGATAAACAGTATTTGCTCAGGAAAGACTGAAGCGACAACCAATGCCTATGTATTGTTTGGCCTTGGCTCAGAGTGTTTTTGTAACACAGACCTAAATCCACATTTAAGTTTTTGCGAGATAGAAGCAGAACACCCATTTTTATTTTGAGCAAAACTATCTCTGCTCCCTTTAACTTGACATTTCAACTGAAGTTCTCTGCATTTGAGATTACCCTTTAACTTAGTTTCTGATCATGGCCCATGGCTTTCAGTTCAGCTTAATTGCACACAATCTTGTCTGCCTGCGGTGATGTGGAAACTAACCCAGTCAGTAGTGATGGCCATGCCAACACCGCCATTCATCAGCCTCATTGGCACTGACATGCAGGTTAATATGTTATCGGTAGAAAGAAGAAAATATGTTTTTGGCTTGTAAAAATTCTCATTAGAAGAGAGTCAATATTTTTATGGTGACAATACAGGGCACTGGGCCAGCCTGGCATCATGTAAACAGACACTTTACTACAGAACTAGTAAACACACAGATGTAGTATGGTAATCTGTGTATCATGCCAATGAAGAGATGTTCATGAATATGCAGGAATGTCCACATGAATGTGATAAACCCTTCCTGAGAAAGATCATGTTTCACAGGATATTTGCGGTGCTGTGAGGAAGCATGTCTGTGAAGCCATGCACAAGGCCTGAAGTTGAATGAAGAGGATGAATAGGCTCTGTAGGGAATGCTAACTTATCATATTTTCCTCCATATAGAGTTGCAACATGTTTAACGACACCAACTATACAGCCTTGTATTGTTGTCTTCAGGTTGGATACAGTATGATGCGATACATTGATTTTATCCTCACTACCCTCACTACATTCTTAGAAAAAAGGGTTCCAAAAGGTTTATTCGGCTGTCCCTATAGGAGAACCCTTTTTGGTTCCAGGTAAAACACTTTTTGCTTCCAGGTAGAACCATGTTGGATTCCACGCAGAACCACCTGTGGAAAGTGTTCTACATCAAATCAAATCAAAGTTTATTTGTCACGTGTGCCAAATTCAACAGGTGTAGACCTTACAGTGAAATGTTTACAGGCTCTAACCAATGGTACGGGAAAAAAAGGGTATGTGTGTGTGTGTGTGTGTGTGTGTGTGTGTGTGTGTGTGTGTGTGTGTGTGTGTGTGTGTGTGTGTGTGTGTGTGTGTGTGTGTGTGTGTGTGTGTGTGTGTGTGTAGGTAAGTAAAGAAATAAAACAACAGCAAAAAGACATTTGAAAAAAGAGTAGCAAGGCTATATACAGACACCTGTTAGTCAGGCTTATTGAGGTAGTATATGTACATGTAGGTGTCGTTAAAGTGACTATGCATATATGATGAGGTGGTGGGACACAATGCAGATAGCCCGGTTAGCCAATGTGCGGGAGCACTGTTTGGTCGGGCCATTTACGTAGTATGTACATGAATATATAGTTAAAGTGACTATGCATATAAGATAAACAGAGAGTAGCAGCAGCGTAAAAGAGGTGTTGGGGGGGGGGCACAAAATGCAAATAGTCCGGGTAACCATTTGGTTGCCTGTTCAGGAGTCTCATGGCTTGGGGGTAAAAACTGTTGAGAAGCCTTTTTTGTCCTAGACTTGGCACTCCGGTACCACTTGCCATGCGGTAGTAGAGAGGACAGTCTATGACTGGGGTGGCTGGGGTATTTGACACTTGTTAGGGCCTTCCTCTGACACCGCCTGGTGTAGAGGTCCTGGTTGGCAGACAGCTTTGCCCCAGTGATTTACTGGGCCGTACGTACTACCCTCTGAAGTGCCTTGCGGTCGGAGTCCGAGCAATTGCCGTACCAGGCAGTGATGCAACCGGTCAGGATGCTCTCGATGTTGCAGCTGTAGAACCTTTTGAGGATCTCAGGACCCATGCCAAATCTTTTTAGTTACCTGAGGGGGAATAAGCTTTGTCGTGCCCTCTTCACGACTGTCTTGGTGTGTTTGTTGTTGATGTGGACACCAAGGAATTTGAAGCTCTCAACCTGCTCCACTACAGCCCCATCGATGAGAATGGGGACGTGCTCCTTTTCCTGTAGTCCACAATCATCTCCTTAGTCTTGGTCACATTGAGGGATAGGTTGTTATTCTGGCACCACCCGGCCAGGTCTCTGACCTCCTCCCTATAGGCTGTCTCGTCCTTGGGAGACATGTAATAGTGAACCCCTTTTCACAACAGCATCAAAGGGAAACACTGAACACAGTGAACACAGGGGTAAGTGCAATTTATCTCTTAGAAGCTTTCTCCTCTCAAAGGAGTCATCACCCCTCCCCCTCATCCCTCTCTCCTCCTACCCCTTCCCCTCCCTGGGTCCGGATGCTGTGCCAAAAGAAAAGCGAGCAAGGAGGCCCCTCTTATCTCTCTTCTTCTCATCTCTGGCAGGTTTGATCACATGGTGCAGCACTTCCTTTGTAGTCCTCCAGCTGTGTGGTGCCACAGAGATAAGACTGTTTTATTGATTCCCAATATAACCCCAAAGACCTGCATGGGCATTCTAATCATAACTCAAAAGACAGGCCACTGTTTTTTGTGTGTGTGTTTTTCTTCTCGTGCCAACTTGCCATCATACTGCTATTGTGATTGGCCATCTATGTGCTTGTAATAAGAACAACGTAATGTATGAAGATAAAACAGTGTTCTATCTTTATGATGCATGTAAATGGTTAGTTATTGTCAATATGCTTTGCAGTCTTCAGTAATGATTCCGGGAGGTTTTGTGACCCTGGGGAAACATGTCACTTTATTGATATCCACCAATTTACTTATTAACATATCAACAGTGGCTGATGTTTTCCTACTGAATCCATGGTCATAAAAAATATCTCTACTTGTCATTAATCTTGTATCTTCTATAAATGCATCTAAGGTAATTTGGTTCATTCGTAGAGACTCACCTCCACTATTCTGTTTGTGTGCACCTAGAAAATAGACATAAGGTCTATCTACCATTTTGCCTTTACTGATCTCACTAGACCATCATCCTATCCAAGCAATAACACTGTTTGGAGGAGCGGACTAAAATGATCCATTAAACTCCTTCTGCTGAATTTATAGTCACTGTTAAATTGTCCAGAGTGATGCGTACTGTCCAGCCATCCAATCTGTAATTGCTGTGGTTGAGGAAGCCCAAGCCCTTGTAATGTTTTAATCAGGCCGTGATATTGAACTGCTCAAGTTTTTAATTAGAAAATGAGGAGAAATTAAGCACTGCCAAACACGAGACAAGATTGACAATGGCAAGGTGGTGAAAAGCATGGAAAAAATGACGAGGCTACGCCCGATTGCTAATTTGCAATTGAGATTGATTTTGGGAGTTAAACAATAGGATTATTATTCTAATCATATTCTGACCCAATGAATAATACATGATAAGCTTAATAAATAATATCAGGTCTATATATTTCTGTTCATCTGTATTTTTTAACAAAAATTATGTTTCACAACAGAAGTACATTTTAAGGGAGATCTAGGTATCCTCATCGGCCATGCCTGTATTAATGTGTAGCCGCTGTCTGTATACAATTACCAAAACCTTTACATCTGTTATTTTCAGGTTATAATAACAAGAAAGAGAGAGAGAAAGAGAGAGAGCGAGAGAGTGAAAGAATGACAGAGGTCTATTTTCAGCTCCATTACCATGGGGACTGGACCAGTTCCCTCCTCTCTCACCTTGAGGACTAAGCCACACAAACACCGTTGTCCAGGTGACGACAAACAAAATAACACTGATGATTCACAGTGGTGCCTTATGTCTTAGCTAACTGTTTACTACTGTTTTTTTCATGCCCTGATCTGTTTCGCCTGTCCTTGTGCTTGTCTCCCCCCCCCCCTCTAGGTGTCTCCCATCTTCCCCATTATCCCCTGGGTATTTATACCTGTGTTCTCTGTTTGTCTGTTTCCAGTTTGTCTTGTTTGTCAAGTCAACCAGTGCTTTGTCTCAGCTCCTGTTTTCCCCAGTCTCTGTTTTTCTCGCCCTCCTGGTTTTGACCTTTGCCTGTCCTGACTCTGAGCCTGCCTGCCTGACCACTCTGCCTGCCCCTGACCCTGCCTGCCGTCCTGTACCTTTGCCCCTACTCTGGATTACCGACCTCTGCCTGGCCTGACCCTGACTCTGCCTTCCGTCCTGTACCTTTACCTCACTACTCTGGATTATCTACCCCTGCCTGCCTTGACCTATCGTTTTCCTGCCCCTGTTGCTGTAATAAACATTGTTACTTTAACGCAGTCTGCATTTGGGTCTTACCTGAAATGTGATATGCTTAACATCTACTGTTAAAATGATATCCTCTATTGATGATCCACTATAACCATGATAACTTCAAATACGCAAGGAATGATGTACACCACTTATGATATTTCATAAACATGTCCTCGAACCATCTGAATGATATGACAGTGAGTGTCAGTGTCAAGTCAATGGGCTGGTGGTGAAGTTCTTCTCCACTCATCTGTTCACATCACTATGATTGAGGTCAAGACCGTGTGATCTCAGAAAGCGAGATGCTTGAAATGCAATCGACGGCGGAGGAGAGTGTGAGCCTGTATAATGGACAGGCTTGGCAGCTCATCATGTAGAGGTTGACGCCAATGTCAAAAGTGAGATCCTGTGACAGAGGTGATTAAATATTCAACCGTGTTGATAGTGCAACTGGAGAGACTACTCCTATCCCATTTGAATCCGGTCGTTTTTAAAGAGGGCTTGTGGACAAGAGTTGTTCATTTTCTCCTGCCACGTCTGGCTTCTGCCGTAATGTATGTTACAGCCTAAGTTTATTCCCTTCATACATTTCCATAATTTCCCTATTCATCCACTCAGTCATGAGTGATCTGTAACAATGCAATCAATTATGTTCCTGTATGTCTTCACTGTTTTGAACATTTATCTATAATTGATTGTCATAACGATAGTATTATTGATTTACTATCACTAGGTGGGTGCACATACTGCAGACACCCTTCAAACATGCTTTAGTTGATCTGGACAGCTAGTCCAGATCAAGCCTTGACAGTGGTTACATTGAGCTACTCTAACCAAAGATAATCTTGTCTGGCACAACACGCAGATATTCAGTCAAGATTTCCCTTCAAGTGTTTTCATTTTTTTGGATGCCAATTGCCTTAGGATGGAATGACTCGTGTATCGACAGATGGCAATTAGTCATCAGTCTAAATCACTCAACATACAACATGTACAAGGAATCAACAACATTATTTAGAAGAAAAAATATGTTTTTGGGTGAAGGCTAATTTTGTAAATTGGAATCTAAAGCGATATCTAGGATATCTAGGGATTACCACTGAGAACAATCCAATCACTCTGCTTGTGGTGATAATCCCTTGCTTTGAATCACAATGCTGTTGAAATGATGCCACATTCATTGCATTTGAAATCAGGGGTTAGTTCCAGGATAGCCAAATGTTTCAAAACCTCACAAAATTCCGAAAAATGGCAACATTCACTGGTTAAAACTTCAAATGCCTCCTTGGAATAATATAATGAATTCAGGTTACGTAAAGCGACACAGGATCGTAGCATAATGACCATCATCTGTGAAATGTCCAGTGGAAGAGCTTCGACAGCAGTCAGAAGCAGACACAGCACTGTCCCACTTTAACTTCAAGCCAATGTCAATTGATGCACTATAAAAAGATTAGTGACAGCTACATTATTAGGTAATAGCTATATTTGTCATTGTTGTATCAGCTTCCGTGAAGAGTTAGACAATAGTTTGCAATGTATTTTTTTAAACATAATTACAGCTTAAATATTGAATAAACAACAACAAACAAAAAACGGTATATTTTCCCAAACTGCCATCTTAAGCACATAACCCACTTATCCTACAATGACAACCATCAGCAGCAGTGAAAAAAATCATGTATTTTCAATTAAGAGCTCTCTGACAATCAGTAGCTGTTGATGAAATAGAATGTATTAATGATGAGGCATTGTAAAAGTTGCCTCAGCCACTATGATCAATAATGCAATAGGAACGACCTCCCGCCTATCTCTCCAAGAGTGAAGAAAGGAAAGAAGAAAAGGTGAAAAAAAAGGACAAAAAAGGAGAGGAGAAGTTTCAGATGAGCCTACCCGGTGAGCTTTCTCTCCATAAGTACGGTGGAATAGAAGATAAGCCGAGAGAGGTAATGGAGAAGTCCCCTCGGGATGGGCCAGCCTGGAAGCCAAACCGCCTCCGCAGATTGGATTAATATTGCATGTGGCCAAGTACAGGCCCCTCTCATACTGATTACCTCATTCGCTCTTTCACATCTTTTTAAAAGAAGGAGAAAATAAACTTCATCCAAACACTGCAAAGCTGACTCGATGAAAACAAAGCCAACCGCAGCCTAGAGCAAACGGAAAAAATCCTTTCAAATGGTACTTTAGAGAAGCACAACAGGAACATATATTAAGTAAGTGCAAACATTTATCTCCTCTATTGGAGATGAATGGGGTCGGCAGTTCTTTTCCGGCTCCAATAGAGATCATGAGGCGGGTGAGGGCTAGTTTGTAACATTGTTTTTGTGGGGAAGTGTTTTTATGGGTATTTGTTTGAATAATTGGTTCTGCTATGGCACAGGGCTAGTGAATCATAAACACTACCCTGCTAAAAAAAACTATTTAAATACATTACAAAATCAAAGTATTTGGCAGTTTATTTTGATACATTGATGTTTAATGGTATTTTGTAATTCTTGCCCATCTCTGGTCACCAGCATACCAGCATCGCCAGTGTAAAAAAATAATACTTACTCAAATACTTCCCAGAGTGCCTTGCCTTTCGAGTAAATTGTACCACCCATGACTGTACTTCTCAGTGACAGACATGGTTTGAATAAATGCGTCATCCATTTTCAACCCGATGGACATAACTAAATGAGCTCATTCATAAGGCCTTATTTTGAGTGCCTAGTTTTATACTTAGCCTGAAACTCATACACATAACTTTGAACCAAATCTATGCCCATCATTATTGTATTTCCCAGCATGCTCTATTGCAGGTTTATTTTTAGAATAGTTTGTTTGAATATCTACGTATGTTTGTGCATGTACATTGATTGATTGCTTGATTAATGTCATACTACACACAGATAAATAACAAATATTTAATACAAAATATTTTGCACCCATTAATTAAATATTTGTTCTATTTTAAATGCCTTAGGTAGTCTCGTCACAATGCTTCTAACCCTGGTACTTGTTCTAAATGCAGGTGAAAAATGCCAAAAGGTTGCGTTATGTTGGCTTGCAAGGTATTGTGTAATTCCTGCTGGAACGCAGCCAGTGTGGGAATGTTCAACTTTAGGAATTTTTAATCACCTGTTTTCAAATGACTGCCAGAGTTGGGAAAACTTGGCTATGAGATGACCTAAGCATCTAAACTGGAAGAAAAAACAGTAACATCTTGGATTACTTAAGAAAATGTTTGTAATTCATATTTGAGGAGCATGGGATTAATTAATCAATAAATCAATGTACAGTACCAGTCATAAATTTGGACACATCCACTCATTCAAGTTTTTTTTTTTACTATTTTCCATATTGTAGAATAATAGTGATGTCAGGTGTGCTCCCTCTCCGGCCTCTAGGTCACCAGGTTGCTCGTTCGGGCGCACATAATAATAATAATAATAATGACACTCACCTGGACTCCATCACCTCCTTGATTACCTGCCCTTTATATGTCACTCCTTTTGGTTTCTTCCCCAGTCATCATTGTTGCTGTTTCATGTCGGTGCGCTGTTTGTGTTTCTTGTTTTGTTCATTTATTTATTTATTAAATGTATTCACTCCCTGAACTTGCTTCCCAACTCTCAGCATACATCGTTACAGAATGAGGTTTCAACAAAGGGAAGCATCGGGGAGTGTTTGTTTTTTTTGTATTGGGGGGTGATGTCGGGTCTGGGTGTTGGAGCTGGACCTACCTGGGAGGCCTCAGTGGGTTTGTAGGCTCCCATGCCTCAGCGGGTTCGATAGGCTCCCATGCCTCAGCGGGTTCGATAGGCTCCCATGCTTAAGCTGTGTGAACAGGTTCCCGTGCCTCAACCGGGGAGGTCTCAGCCAGCTCATCAGGCTCTCTCTCCTCACCCAGTTTGTCAGATTTCTGAGCCTCAGTGGAGGCGACCGGTCCTCTCCGGGATCGTCCCAGTGGTTGGCATACTGCGGCTGAAGCCAAATGTGCTGGGGAGGGGGTACTGTCACGTATGCTCTCTCTACGGCGCTTTTGGTCGTCATGCTCCTGCATCTCAGCCGGATCGACAGGTTCCCACGTCTTAGCAGAGGTGACCAGTCCGATCCTGATCCCCGGGATCTTCATTCTGTTCATTTATTAATTAAATGTATTCAATCCATGAACTTGCTTTCCGACTCTCAGCATACATTGTTACAAATGAACACATCAAACTATGAAATAACACATATGAAATCATCTAGTAACCAAAAAAGTGTTAAACAAATAAAAATATATTTGAGATTGTTCAAAGTAGCCACCCTTTGCCTTGATGACAGCTTTCCACACTCTTGTTATTCTCTCAACCAGCTTCATCTGGAATGATTTTCCAACAGTCTTGAAGGAGTTCCCACATATGATGAGCACTTGTGGGCTGCTTTTCCTTCACTCTGCTGTCCAACTCATCCCAAACCATCTCAATTGGTTTGAGGTCGGGTGATTGGGGAGGCCAGGTCATCTGATGCAGCACTCTATTACTCTCCTTGGTCAAATAGCCCTTACACAGCCTGGAGGTGTCTTGGGTCATTGTCCTGTTGAAAAATAAATGATTGTCCCACTAAACGCAAACCAGATGGGAAGATGTATCGCTACAGAATGCTGTGGTAGCCATGCTGATTAAGTGTGCCTTGAATTCTAAATAAATAATGACAGTGTCACCAGCAAATCACCCCCACACCATCACACCTCCTCCTCCATGCTTCACAGTGGGAAACACACATGTGGAGATCATCCGTTCACCTACTCTGCTTCTCACAAAGACACGGCGGTTGGAACCAAAAATCTCAAATTTGGACTCATCAGACCAAAGGACAGATTTCCACCGGTCTAATGTCCATTGCTCGTGTTACTTGGCCCAAGCAAGTCTCTTCTTCAAATTGGTGAACTTTAGTAGTGGTTTCGTTGCAGCAATTTGACCATTAAGGCCTGATTCATGCAGTCTCCTCTGATCAGTTGATGTTGAGATGTGTCTGTTACTTGAACAGTGGGGCATTTATTTGGGCTGTGAAGCATTTATTTGGGCTGCAATCTGAGGTGCAGTTAACTCTAATGAACTGACCTTCTGCAGCAGAGGTAACTCTGGATCTTACTTGCCTGTGGCGGTCCTCATGAGAGCCAGTTTCATCATAGTGCTTGATGGTTTTTACAACTGTATTTGAAGAGACTTTCAAAGTTCTTGAAATGTTTGGGATTGACTGACGTTCATGTCTTAAAGTAATGATGGACTGTCCTTTCTCTTTGATTATTTGAGCTGTTCTTGACAAAATATGGACTTGGTCTTTTACCAAATAGGGCTATCTTCTGTATACCAACCCTACCTTTTCACAACATAACTGATTGGATCAAATGCAATAAGATGGAGAAAAAAATCCACAAATGAACTTTTAACTAGGCACACCAGTTAATTGAAATGCATTCCAGTTGACTACCTCATTAAGCTACTTTGAAGAATGCCAAACATAAAATATATTTTGATTTGTTTAACACTTTTTTGGTTACTACATGATTCCATGTGTGTTATTTCAAAGGTTTGATGTCTCCACTATTATTCTGCAATGTAGAAAATAAGAAAAATAAAGAAAAACCCTTGACTGAGTAGGTGTGTCCAAAATTTTGACTGGTACTGTACTTTCACAAACATTGATATTGAAACTAACAATTCTAAAAATAAAATTGCAATAGAGCATGCTGGGAAATATGATAGGCATGGTTTTGGTTCAATGCGTATGCATTTCATTAGTGATGTTAAGTTTGATACCGGAGCTCAGAGGCATGCCTCAAAATCACTAAGCAGTTTACTTCAAAGCATTGTGCCGATGTGTGTATCACTTAATCAGAAGCACATGGTCAATAATGTCCAAAGCTTTGTTTTGTGGAAAAAAAAGGCTACCGTGCTCACGTGCTACGGCATGTGCGACGTCGTTTATCATCATTTGGCTGTTCTAAACATTTTCGACCAGTAGGTGCCACTAGTGTACAATGTGAAGATCAAAGCCTCGAGTAATGAACTCATTTTTGTCACAATTGACTGGAAATGCTCAATGCTTCAGGAAGCTTTGTTTCCCCACACTATGTTTCAGGCCCCTGTATTAAGGTAAAACTAAGCCCCCATAATACAGCCTTATAATATATGTATGGCATCTTGTTAAATCATGTTATTTTTATTATAACATATTCAAGTATGATCTCACTTGCTGAAGTCCAATAGACCCGAAAATGGATGAACCATGTCTCTGTCACTAACATGTCTCTACCGTCATGGGTGGTAACTCTACAATTTACTCCTAAGGCAAGTCACTCCAAGATATATTTGAATGAGGCGTTACACTAAGCAGTGTGTTAATTGAACACCGTTCTGGTGTATATCTGGGTCCACAGACTCAACACTTTCAGTGTTGATTTAACACTAATTTCTCTAATGTTTAACACTAGAGAATTTGCTGTGCATCACCAGCTTGTCGGCCAGTCTAACCAGCTAGACCATGCTGGTCAGACCAGCTTGACCAGTATGGACCAGCATAGACCAGCATGGACCAGCTTGAAATATACGCTGGTCAGTGCTGTTTTTATTATGCCAGGTATGCTGAAAGGTAACTCAAAGCTGTCTGCAGGGTCATCATGAAGGCACAAATATACTGTACTGAATGTTCACTGGGTTCAAATTGAATCCCCCTTCTCTTCATTACTTAAGGCTAACTACAGTATGTTTTGGTAAGGCCATGAGAGACATCGACCCTGTGCCAGGCTTAGACCTACAGCACAGTATTTGTTTGTCCAAATCTACTTAGTTACCAGGCAAGGTTTATTTTCCATATTTTGAGACATCTGTTGAATAAGGCATTCACTGGAGGCTGTCAAAACAATGTCACAGTTTCCCCTATGCGTGGGCCATTTCTACCACCGATGTGACATGAGCTTTTGCATGTGGTCACACTGAAGGCTATGTATTGTGATATGGCCTGATCCTACCGTATGGGGGGGGGGGGGGTTAGAGAGAGAGGGGGGGGGGGTTAGAGAGAGTGATGCAGTTAGTGTGAGTCCCTCAGGAGGGTCATCGAGGAAAGGGGTTGTGGCAGCTCTAGAAAGGAAACACATGGGACGATGTTAAACAATGAGGTTAGAACATTATTGTGTATTTTCCTACTGTCTAATACAGGAACTTTCCTAACCACCCACGTTCTGAATTCCCTTGTTTATGACCTCCCCCATCCCAGGTGGCCAGGCTGGGGACAGAGGAGTGCAAGCAAGCAATTCCTCTTCAATTTGTTATTTTTTCCTCCCCTGTCCATGCTGCTGCACTCTGCAACTTTTGATGAATGAGAGGAGCACTTGGGACACGTTTACCCTCTCCCCGTCATGCTCGCTGTACCCTGTTTGAAATGAGTGTGACAATAGACGTTCTGTGCCGGGCTGGACTCTCCCACGCTGAGCCGGGC
This sequence comes from Oncorhynchus masou masou, assembly GCF_036934945.1. Classification (NCBI taxonomy): domain Eukaryota; kingdom Metazoa; phylum Chordata; class Actinopteri; order Salmoniformes; family Salmonidae; genus Oncorhynchus; species Oncorhynchus masou. Next base: position 230,547 of record NW_027016545.1, on the reverse strand, counting down.
ACTCAATTAACCTGCCAGAGAGCTTTATTGCAAAATAATCAAAGTGCATGATGGGATTGAACAAAGCAAATAAATATGTGAATAAATGTCCTGACGACACACCCCCAATATTGACCTTTTATTTATTTTTATTTTTAAATTCAAAATACATGGTGCTTCCATATACGTCTGCTTATATGTGTGCTAATTAAGCAATTAAACATCCCATCATGTTTAGGGTCATGTATAAAATTAACCAGTTGCCCATCAGTTTTGCTACCATCTGTCATGAAAAAGACCTACTGAATTACTACACAAAACCGATTTGTGCAGTAGTGACTATGTGGAGACTTGTAGGACTTGTGTAGCGCATGTGTAGTTCAGAGACACTTTACGGTGCACGACACACTGACGTCAGGCACGGATGCGGTAGATTCTTAGTGACAGTCAAAAAGCCAATTGCCATCTGCGGCCATTCAACATTGCCTAGATTTACGTTTGTATTACTTTTAAACAAAAGTACTTTTTTGGGTTCTCATACGATTACAATGATGCTTTGATTCTTGCTTGAACAGTCGCTTAGATTATATTTGGTTGTGATCTTTGCAAAGTAACTATTTTGGATGCGGCATTTGTTAGCTAGAATGCTAATGCTCATTGATATAGGCTGTAGCAAAAGCTAGCCAAGGAGCCATTGTACTGGTTGAAGTTTAAATGTTTTTTTTAAGGATAATGCAGTTGATTTGTGAGGATGACACAAAAATTATATTAGGCAGGACATTCACACAAGCATTAAAATCAAATTGTCATCCAAAAGTAGTGTGAAATGCACTCATAAGCAACATGTAAATAGAGGCTTTTTTTTGCTACAGTTCTATAAGAACAAAACCCTCTTGTGGCAATGTTTGCAAACAGAGAAAGCGGTGTGGGGGCTGTGCTTTGGCAAAGTGGTTGGGGTTATATCCTTCCTGTTTGGCCCTGTCCGGGGGTATCATCGGATGGGGCCACAGTGTCTCCTGACCCCTCCAGCCTCCAGTATTCATGCTGCAGTAGTTTATGTGTCGGGGGGCTAGGGTCAGTTTGTTATATCTGGAGTACTTCTCCTGTCTTATCCGGTGTCCTGTGTGAATTTAAGTATACTCTCTCTACTTCTCTCTTTCTCTCTTCCTTTCTCTCTCTTGGAGGACCCTAGAACCATGCCTCAGGACTACCTGGCATGATGACTCCTTGCTGTCCCCAGTCCACCTGGCCGTGCTGCTGCTCAAGTTTCAACTGTTCTGCCTGCGTCTATGGAATCCTGACCTGTTCACCGGATGTGCTACCTGTCCCAGACCTGCTGTTTTCAACTCTCTAGAGACAGCAGGAGTGGTAGAGATACTTTTAATGATCGGCTATGAAAAGCCAACTGACATTTACTCCTGAGGTGCTGACTTGCTGCACCCTCGACAACTACTGTGGTTATTATTATTTGACCATGCTGGTCATTTATGAACATTTGAACATCTTGGCCATATTCTGTTATAATCTCCACCCGGCACAGCCAGAAGAGAACTGGCCACCCTTTATAGCCTGGTTCCTCTCTAGGTTTCTTCCTAGGTTTTGGCCTTTCTTGGGAGTTTTTCCGAGCCAACGTGCTTCAACACCTGCATTGCTTGCTGTTTGGGGTTTTAGGCTGGGTTTCCGTACAGCACTTTGAGATATCAGCTGATGTACGAAGGGCTATATAAAAACATTTGATTTGATTTGATTTGGTCTATGCACGAATCAAGATACACAGAGTTTTGTAGTCTTCGGTAGGAATACAATAGTGTTTCCAGTAGTAATCAGGTAGTGATTTTTACTACTTATTTGTATAGTGAATAAGTAGTCACAACACTACAACCAGACGACACCGGCTTTTCAGTAGTGATCAGTAGAGTTTTGCAGCCTGTGGCTTCCTGTGCTCATAAATGCAGAAGAAGACAAAACAGGAAGTAATTTGTTTGTTAATTAACCAAAACGGTCTTAGCTGTTAGCCGTTGTCATGGAGCTCTATTGTGTTTAGCCTAGCTGTTTGCTAACCCCATTGAAATGTAGCTATGTAGTTTTCATCACTCTAGCAAATAAGTATGTGTGTTTGTATACAAACAGACATAAATATATAATTGAATATGTAATTCATTTGATAAAATAAAGTTTGTTTAAGCTTATTATTTGTTGCTTGATGATATAACTACAGCTATAAATTTGAGGAAATAACATGTGCACTAGTCAGTAGTGAAACAAGATGTCAATAGGGATTTTGAATAGGCAAACAGTATTAAATGTGTCAGTTTTTAGTAATTCAAAAGGGTTTATGTAGGAAAAGAAAAATTACCAGAAGCAATTAAGTGGTGATGAGTAGTGACAACACTGCACACACAGATGGCAGTAGTAAATGTATTGGGATTGAGTGGCATACAGAAGTAATGTGTAGGCATTCTGTAGTAATTCAATAGAGAACATGAAAGAATTGTGTAGGAATGTGTAGGTTTTAAGTAGTAGATACCCAAAAGCTCAGTGGTTACACAGTAGTCATTTAAGGAATAATTATATAGTGATTTGAATAGGAAATATGCAGTGTTCCAAGTAGTGAAATGTCCCATTTTATCACTCATAACTACTTAAATTACTACATAATCACTACTGGTTTACTACACATCTCAATAGCAATCAAGTAGTAAAACCAGTAGGTTTTGTGTAGAGCTTGTGTAGTAGTGAGTAGTAATTCAGTAGGACTTTTACATTAGGGACGGCTAGAAGAATTGGTCTCAATGACTTTGAAAGTGGGGTCTCAAAGGAGCATAGAGGGTTGCAAGTCTGTGTGTGTGTTTTTGTGTGTCTGGAGCGGCGCCTGAAGCAGTGTTTTCCACCACCATCAACAAAACAAAAAATTATGGAATTTCTTGAGAAAGAATGGTGTCGCATCCCTCCAATATAGTTCCAGACACTTGTAAGAAGGCACATGGAAGCGGTTCTGGCGGCTCATGGAGGCCCAACGCCCTATTAAGACACTTAATGTTGGTGTTTCCTTTCATTTGGAAGTTCACTGCACGTCAAAATATACACCCCACAGTGCATAATTAATATCTCTGTTGCTGCAGTTTTAAAGTGTCATCAGTGCATAATTAATACGGTCCCGCAGTACATATAGCTGTTGCTGCAGTTATGCACGGGGACTGCATCTTCTTTGGTGATTGAGTTGCGTCATGGATACTCTCCCAGCATCAATTTAACATTTCTTGGAGCGTTTACACAGCAGTAGCCTGAGGTAACTGAGGTCGAATCTTTCACCATGTTGGTGAACATTTGGACTTCTACTGCTAACCAAGTCATTGATTCTGACAGATACTTTACTGTGGATGTAGTAGAGCCATATCAGTATATGAGTGCAATATATAGCTGTATAAGAGCTCAGGTGTCATGTCTTGTTATGTCTGTTCCTGTCTTCTCTTCACTCTGTCTCTCTCTGCTGGTCTTTTTAGGTTACCTTCTCTGTCTCTCATTCTTCAGCTGTTCTACATCTCCCCTAACTAGCTCATTCACTCTTTCACACCTGTTCTCTCTTCCCCCTCTGATTAGGTCTCTATTTCTCTCTCTGTTCCTGCTACTTTCGGTGTCTGATTCTTGTTTGTGTTTTTGATGCCAGAAGCAAGCTGTCGTCGCGTTTGCTTCCACCTTGTCCTATCCTGTCGGAGTCTGCCTGGCAGGTGCATCCTGCATTATACTAACGTTCTTTTTGTTCCATTGACTACGTTGGAAGAGGATTTATGCCATTCCTGTTTTTTCATTAAAGAACTCTGTTTTCTGTTAAAACCGCTTTTGGGTCTTCACTCAAGTTCATAACAGAAGAATCAGACCAAGAATGGACCCAGCGGCTCCGGACCCTTTTCACTCCGCCGTCGAGATCCAGGGAGCGATGCTAGGCAGACACGAGGAGGAATTGTCTGCTGCTCGACATGCCGTTGAGACCCTGGCCGTCCAAGTCTCCGACCTCACAAGACAGGTTCACCAACTCCACCTCGATCCACCGCCCACTTCCAGGGTTTCCGAGTCTCCGGAGCCCAGGATCAACAACCCGCCGTGTTACTCTGGGGAGCCCACTGAGTGCCGCTCATTCCTCACTCAGTGTGATGTGGTGTTCTCTCTCCAGCCCAACACTTACTCCAGGAGCGCAGCCCGCATCGCCTACGTCATTTCTCTCCTTACCGGACGGGCGCGTGAGTGGGGCACGGCAGTCTGGGAGGCGAGGGCTGAGTGTATTAACCAGTATCAAGACTTTAAGGAGGAGATGATACGGGTTTTTGACCGTTCTGTTTTTGGGGAGGAGGCTTCCAGGGCCCTGTCTTCCCTATGTCAGGGGAATCGATCCATAACGGATTATTCTATTGAGTTTCGCACTCTCGCTGCCTCAAGTGACTGGAACGAGCCGGCTTTGCTCGCTCGTTTTCTGGAGGGTCTCCTCGTCGAGGTTAAGGACGAGATCCTCTCCCGGGAGGTTCCTTCCAGTCTGGACTCCTTAATAGCTCTCGCTATTCGCATAGAGCGACGGTTTGATCTTCGTCGCCGAGCTCGTGGAAAGGAGCTCGCGTTCTCCGTTGCTCCCTCTCCACATCACTGCCACCTGCCGCATCACTGCCACCCTCCTCCGCCGGCTCGGATGCTGAGCCTATGCAGCTGGGGGTATCCGCATCTCGGCCAAGGAGAAGGAACGGAGAATCACCAATCGCCTCTGTCTCTACTGCGGCTCCGCTGGTCATTTTGTCACCTCATGTCCAGTAAAAGCCAGAGCTCATCAGTAAGAGGAGGGCTACTGGTGAGCGCAACTACTCAGGCCTCTCCTTCTGGATCACGCACTACTTTTCCGGTCCATCTCCGCTGGCCCGGTTCATCTGCTTCCTGCAGTGCCTTGATAGACTCTGGGGCGGAGGGCTGTTTTATGGACGAGACCTGGGCTCGGGAACATGACATTCCTCTTAGACAGTTAGGGGAGCCCACGGCCTTGTTCGCTTTAGATGGTAGTTCTCTCCCCAAGATTCAGCGTGAGACGCTGCCTTTAACCCTCACTGTCTCTGGTAATCATAGCGAAACCATTTCTTTTTTAATTTTTCGTTCACCTTTTACACCTGTTGTTTTGGGTCATCCCTGGCTAGTGCGCCATAACCCTTCTATTAATTGGTCTAGTAATACTATCCTATCCTGGAATGTTTCTTGTCATGTGACCTGTTTAATGTCTGCTATCCCTCCTGTTTCCTCTGTCTCTTCTTCACAGGAGGAGCCTGGCGATTTGACAGGGGTGCCGGAGGAGTATCACGATCTGCGCACGGTGTTCAGTCGTTCCAAGGCCACTTCTCTCCCTCCACACCGGTCGTATGACTGTAGTATTGATCTCCTTCCGGGAACTACTCCCCCCGGGGTAGATTATACTCTCTGTCGGCTCCCGAACGTAAGGCTCTCGAGGATTATTTGTCGGTTTCGCTCGACGCCGGTACCATAGTCTCCTCCTCCTCTCCCGCCGGAGCGGGGTTTTTTTTTGTTCAGAAGAAGGACGGGTCCCTGCGCCCATGCGTGGATTATCGAGGGCTGAATGACATAACAGTTAAGAATCGTTATCCGCTTCCTCTTATGTCTTCAGCCTTCGAGATCCTGCAGGGAGCCAGGTTTTTCACCAAATTGGACCTTCGTAACGCCTACCATCTCGTGCGCATCAGGGAGGGGGACGAGTGGAAGACGGCGTTTAACACTCCGTTAGGGCACTTTGAATACCGGGTTCTTCCTTTCGGCCTCGTTAACGCTCCAGCTGTCTTTCAGGCACTAGTTAACGACGTCCTGAGAGACATGCTGAACATTTTTGTTTTCGTTTACATGGACGATATCCTGATTTTTTCACCGTCTCTCTCGATTCATGTTCAGCACGTGCGACGCGTCCTCCAGCGCCTTTTGGAGAACTGTCTTTATGTGAAGGCTGAGAAGTGCATTTTTCATGCCGCCTCTGTCCCTTTTCTCGGTTCCGTTATTTCCGCTGAGGGCATTAAGATGGATCCCGCTAAGGTCCAGGCTGTCATTGATTGGCCCGTTCCTAAGTCACGCGTCGAGCTGCAGCGCTTTCTGGGCTTCGCTAATTTCTATCGTCGTTTCATCCGTAATTTCGGTCAGGTGGCAGCTCCCCTCACAGCCCTTACTTCTGTTAAGACGTGCTTTAAGTGGTCCGTTTCCGCCCAGGGAGCTTTTGATCTTCTTAAGAATCGTTTTACATCCGCTCCTATTCTTGTTACACCTGACATCTCTAGACAGTTTGTTGTTGAGGTTGACGCGTCAGAGGTGGGCGTGGGAGCCATTCTTTCTCAGCTCTCTCTCTCTGACGGCAAGGTCCATCCTTGCGCGTTTTTCTCTCATCGCTTATCGCCGTCAGAACGTAACTATGATGTTGGTAATCGCGAACTGCTCGCCATCCGCTTAGCCCTAGGCGAATGGCGACAGTGGTTGGAGGGGGCGACCGTTCCTTTTGTCGTTTGGACTGACCATAGGAACCTTGAGTACATCCGTTCAGCCAAACGACTTAATGCGCGTCAGGCTCGTTGGGCTCTGTTTTTCGCTCGTTTCGAGTTTGTTATTTCTTATCGTCCGGGCTCAAAAAACACCAAGCCTGATGCTTTATCTCGTCTCTTCAGTTCTTCTGAGGTCTCCACCGACCCCGAGGGGATTCTCCCTGATGGGCGTGTTGTCGGGTTGACTGTCTGGGGAATTGAGAGGCAGGTAAAGCAAGCACTCGCTCACACTCCGTCGCCGCGAGCTTGTCCTAGGAACCTTCTGTTCGTTCCCGTTCCTACTCGTCCGGCCGTTCTTCAGTGGGCCCACTCTGCCAAGTTAGCCGGCCACCCCGGCGTTCGGGGTACGCTCGCTTCCATTCGCCAGCGTTTCTGGTGGCCCACTCGGGAACGTGACGCGCGTCGATTTGTCGCCGCTTGTTCGGTCTGCGCGCAGACTAAATCTGGGAACTCTCCTCCTGCCGGCCGTCTCAGACCGCTTCCCATTCCCTCTCGACCGTGGTCTCACATCGCTTTAGATTTTATCACCGGACTGCCTTCATCAGCGGGGAAGACAGTTATTCTTACGGTTGTCGATAGATTCTCTAAGGCGGCTCATTTCATTCCTCTCGATAAGCTCCCTTCTGCTAAGGAGACGGCTCAGATCATTATCGAGAATGTTTTCCGAATTCATGGCCTTCCGTCTGACGTCGTTTCCGACAGAGGCCCGCAGTTCACGTCTCAATTTTGGAGGGAGTTTTGCCGTTTGATTGGGGCTTCCGTCAGTCTCTCGTCCGGCTTTCATCCCCAGTCTAACGGTCAAGCCGAACGGGCCAATCAGACTGTTGGTCGCATTTTACGCAGTCTTTCTTTTCGTAACCCTGCGTCTTGGTCAGAACAGCTCCCCTGGGCAGAGTACGCCCACAACTCGCTTCCCTCGTCTGCTACCGGTCTATCCCCTTTTCAGTGTAGCCTCGGGTACCAGCCTCCGCTGTTCTCATCTCAGCTCGCCGAGTCCTGCGTCCCCTCCGCTCAGGCTTTTGTCCAGCGTTGCGAGCGCACCTGGAAGGGGGTCAGGTCGGCACTTTGCCGTAATAGGGCGCAGACTGTGAGGGCCGCTAATAAGCGTAGGACCAAGAGTCCTAGATATTGTTGCGGTCAGAGAGTATGGCTCTCCACTCAGAACCTTCCCCTTAAGACAGCTTCTCGCAAGTTGGCCCCGCGGTTCATTGGTCCGTTCCGTATTTCTCAGGTCATTAATCCTGTCGCAGTGCGACTTCTTCTCCCGCGCTATCTTCGTCGCGTTCACCCGGTCTTCCATGTCTCCTGTGTTAAGCCCGTTCTTCGCGCCCCCGCTCGTCCCCCCCCCATCCTTGTCGAGGGCGCACCCATCTACAGGGTTCGTAAGATTTTGGACATGCGCCCTCGGGGCCGTGGTCATCAGTACCTAGTGGATTGGGAGGGGTACGGTCCTGAGGAGAGGAGTTGGGTTCCCTCTCGGGACGTGCTGGACCGTTCGCTGATCGATGATTTCCTCCGTTGCCGCCAGGTTTCCTCCTCGAGTGCGCCAGGAGGCGCTCGGTGAGTGGGGGGTACTGTCATGTCTTGTTATGTCTGTTCCTGTCTTCTCTTCACTCTGTCTCTCTCTGCTGGTCTTTTTAGGTTACCTTCTCTGTCTCTCATTCTTCAGCTGTTCTACATCTCCCCTAACTAGCTCATTCACTCTTTCACACCTGTTCTCTCTTCCCCCTCTGATTAGGTCTCTATTTCTCTCTCTGTTCCTGCTACTTTCGGTGTCTGATTCTTGTTTGTGTTTTTGATGCCAGAAGCAAGCTGTCGTCGCGTTTGCTTCCACCTTGTCCTATCCTGTCGGAGTCTGCCTGGCAGGTGCATCCTGCATTATACTAACGTTCTTTTTGTTCCATTGACTACGTTGGAAGAGGATTTATGCCATTCCTGTTTTTTCATTAAAGAACTCTGTTTTCTGTTAAAACCGCTTTTGGGTCTTCACTCAAGTTCATAACATCAGGAAAGGTTGAGAGAAGAAATGTACACTTTCTAAGGCACGTAACTGGTGATGACATGGAGGCCATCGTCTGGTGAGTACCAGGCAGTGCAGTAGTAGCTCCTGTAGGGAAGAGTGGGGTAAGTTTAGACAAAGGGGTACGTTGAGCCTCCCTTGTTTCTAGGACCAATACACACAATTAATTTGACCAAATATTTAGTAAGTGGTCATACTTTCACTGAGTCTGTGAAGGAAGAAACCACCTGAAAAATGTATTAAGTGAATTTATTGCGCTCGAGGTCAAAGTAGATCATTTTAAGATTGTTCTACAAATCAGTTGGGGTCTCTATTAGCTTCAATATGAGGTCCTAAACCTAGCATGAATGTGCATCCTTGTAGCTGTGTGGGCTAATATAGTCAACATGTTTGTCTCTTGGTAAGTTGAGCCAATGGTTGAGCTAATGGCAAGGTAAGCTAATGTAAGTGTTCTATTCACAGGCGGTGATGCAAGGCATTATCGCTGGGATATGAGGTAACAACAGTACAAAGTGTTTGTTAGGTGTTAAGCCTGTATTAAAAGATTCTTAAAATTATTAAGAGACAAAAAAAGTGATTGTGATTGTGTTGACTTGTGTTTGGGAAATAAAGATAAACATGGTTATGAAAAGGTAGTGGTAATATTTCATTTGGGGGAATTTGTGCCAAGAGAACACTTTTTTGGGGCAATCTATGTTTTCAAAACTGTAATGTTTCCATGAATTCGGATTATTTCCAGGCATACACAATGTCCTAAGATATATGTAGAAAGCTTTGTTAGAAAGAATACTATATTTCCCTAGATGGAGTGATGCTGAATGTAAAAAAATGCAACACTTACCCAGCTCTCCCCTGACAGGAAGGAACCTGCAAGTAAGCATTTTGTTGGAGGATGTATATCATGCGTATCCCACACATACAACTAATACAACTTGAAACTTGAAACAGGGAGGAGTGTGAGGCGTAATGATCCAGCTAACCGCTTCTCAATCACCTGGAATGGGATCTGGCCTGCTGTGCTACAAATGAAAGCCAAAGAAAATAGCCCCTTGGCTCCTCTTCTCCATAGAAACCAAATCCCTAGGAGCAGGTTGACGTTTATTGGGATGAGTCTTGTCCTTGAGGCAGAACAGAGCGATTTCCGCTAAATGGGCCAGCTGCAAAGTCAAATGTGTCTATAGTTTAAAAATTCATGAAAACAAAAATTTGATCTTAGCTTTAGGCATCAGGGTTGACAGTGTGGTTAATGTAAGGGTTAAGGTTCTAGTTAGGCTTAACATCAGATTTTTTTTTAACTTTGTGGCTGTGCCAGCTAGTGACCACTCTGCAGAGCTGCCTCCAGAACATGATTCATGATGAAAAACACTAATCTGCTCCCCAGAGGCACATTTGTAAAAGCGATTAATCTCTCAACACATGTAGCAGAGGGAGAAATGTCTGTCACCTCCACCAAAAACAAATGTTTTTGACATATATTTTGACATCACCCTGTTTAAATATAAAAAAGGTTTAAAAAGGTAATAAATATGGTAATAAACACATGAAGGCACGCATACACGCAAATGTTAATATACACTTGCAGACACACACACACACACCTGTGCGCATTAACAGCTCATTAAACCATTACTCTAATCACACCCAGAAGGCGGTGGGTTTGCTTCTACAGCTTGCCTATTAAGGTATTTATTAATTCATATTTCTGTGACCACCTGTTACAGCTGTGCATCTACCTTACCCACCCGAAAACAACAACAACAAAGCAACCACACAGTTCTGTTTTTGTCCACGTGCATTTCCTGTAAGAACCTTGTGATTGAACTAAAAATAGAGTCAAATATTCAAGGCCTTTTTTATATGAACTCTCGGTTGCTTTCAGAACTGAGTGAGCGAACCTCAGAACTAGAATGACTTCATTCTATTTTTATTTCTAAACTTCTGTCATAATGTTTATGGCACAATTCATAATGGCACTCCATCATTTTAATCCCAGACATAATCAATACACCACAATGGCTTGTTAAATCACAGTCAGGGTGTTTCTCTTCCTGATTTAAATTTAAAAAAAGAGTTTTAGTATGTTAAGACTGAGTTTAGATGTTAGCAACTCACTCCAAAACACTGCCGGTTGGCATATCCTGCCACCAAGCGTCTGCTAAACCTTCACTTCCTATAGTTCCTAACCAGATTCTGGCAAAAGCAGGATCTTATAAAAAGCCATTTAAAGCTAATTTAATCCCTCCATGCTTTGCAGAGGGCACAGCTGTAGGATGGCTGGTCTGGAACGGATGTAAGGCTGGAACGTTGGTACACCAGGATAGACTCCATCTGTCTTCATCCCTGTCAATTATTCCACCGGTGGAGGCATGTCTTCATTTCCAATGTGGGCATCGTCTCAAAGTACTTCTCAAAGTCAAGGTAATCTCATTATATTTCCTGGCGTTCTCTATGATACAACCCATTAGAAACAGCCTTTAATTAATGTGAGGTCTTAATCGAATGATAAATGCAAAAAAAAAAAAAAAAATGCAAATGTGTGACTTCTACCTCATCATTGCATAACCTCTCAATCAAGTACTCATCGTGCATAGTATATAGAGTGATTTCTTGAACGTCCCCTATAACAAGATACAGAAGTACAGTATCTCATTCAAATTGCTTCATCTTTGGTTATTTTACGACACATACAAATTGACGATTCATGATTTTCCATTTACCTATGCTATTGTGGATCGACCCAGACAAGCAAGTGCATATTTGGCATATTTAAATGTCTATATTTAGTGAACTAACCCCTCCAAACAAACCCAGCATTTCTAGAACAGTGTGTGTGAGACTTATTGGTCTATAGGGACGTCTAACGAATGGCCTCGCTTAGGCGTTCTTTCACTTGCAATGCAGAGCGCCATACACACCCAGCTAATTGCCCTGTAATACCCAAATTTGTCCCCTCAATTGAGAATAACAAACAGCCAATAACTCACTGTAGGCTGTTTCCTCCATCTCCAGCACTCGTTAATCGCTGTGGAGACCAGAAAACCAGACACAACCAACTAAAATCAGCTTCCTCTCTCTAAACCGCCACCGAGCTGCTTGCATGCTCCCAGCAATTTCAACTTGTTTGCCTGATGTATTACAGTGTGCTGCATATACCACATTCATGAATAGTATTATGAATGTACCCAACTGAGACGACTCCACGTGATACAGAGACGACACCACAGAAAAACATACAATCCGCTAACCTCAAGTAAGAGAATGTGCACTAATGCATGGGATGTGTTCCTCACACTCCTCAACCTAACAGGCTATCATTAAATTCACTCCCTGGGTTCTATGATTGCACTTTGTAATCAATGTCATATTTAAATGGGAAGAGCTGTGACATACTGTGCTGTGACAGAGAGTATACTGTAGAATGACAAACAAATTGATTGTGTTATTTAATGGTTTACAGAGTCTTGATGTTGTCCAATGGAAAACAGAAGGAATTTGTAAGCTATTATTTTTCTTATGAGGTATCATCACATTGTAACTGCATCAGTTGAGTAGGTTTTTGCTTGAGTAATGGCAAAACATATATACCACTGAAAACATATGACATTTATGCATTTTTACTTGATATTTAGGTTATTATTATTTTTTTGCATTTTGGAGTAGTTAAACATCTTTGCCTATACAGTTAGATGCTGTAACTCTTAACCATACAGATGTATAGAGTGGCTGCTACTTATGAACAGTGGTGTAAAGTACTTAAGTAAAAATACTTTAAAGTAAAACCAAAGTCGTTTTTTTGGGGTATCTGTACTTTACTTTACTATTTATATTTTTGACAACTTTTACTTTTACTCCACTACATTCCTAAAGAATACATTTTCCCTGACACAAGTACTCATTATATTTCGAATGCTTAGCAGGACAGGAAAATGGTCCAATTCGCACTTATCAAGAGAACATCCCTGGTCATTCCTACTGCCTCTTATCCCTACTGACTCACTAAACAGAAATACTTAGTTTGTAAATGATGTCTGAGTGTTAGTGTGTGCCCCTGGCTATCCGTAAATTTCAAAAACAAGAAAATCATGGCACCTGGTTTGCTTAGTATAATGAATGTGAAATGATTTGTACTTTTACTTTTGATACTAAAGTATATTTTAGCAATTACTTTTACTTTTGATACTTAAGTATATTTAAAAGCAAATACTTTTAGACTTTTACTCCAGCAGTATTTTACTGGGTGACTTTCACTTTTACTTGAGTCATGTTGCTCTTGCTGCGGGCGATTCCCTGATCCACCTCTACGCAGACGACACCATTCTGTATACTTCTGGCCCTTCCTTGGACACTTTTGCTATCTAACCTCCAAACGAGCTTCAACGCCATACAACACTCCTTCCGTGGCCTCCAACTGCTCTTAAATGCTAGTAAAAGCAAATGCATGCTTTTCAACCGTTCGCTGCCTGCACCCGGACGCCCGACTAGCATCACCACCCTGGATAGTTCCGACCTAGAATATGTGGACATCTATAAGTACCTAGGTGTCTGGCTAGACTGTAAACTCTCCTTCCAGACTCATATCAAACATCTCCAATCCAAAATCAAATCTAGAATTGGCTTTCTATTTCGCAACAAAGCCTCCTTCACTCACACCGCCAAACTTACCCTAGTAAAACTGACTATCCTACCAATCCTCGACTTCGGCGATGTCATCTACAAAATGGCTTCCAATACTCTACTCAGCAAACTGGATGCAGTTTATCACAGTGCCATCCGCTTTGTTACTAAAGCACCTTATACCACCCACCACTGCGACCTGTATGCTCTAGTCGGCTGGCCCTCGCTACATACTTGTCGCCAGACCCACTGGCTCCAGGTCATCTACAAGTCCATGCTAGGTAAAGCTCCGCCTTATCTCAGTTCACTGGTCAGGATGGCAACACCCACCCATAGCACACGCTCCAGCAGGTGTATCTCACTGATCATCCCTAAAGCCAACACCTCATTTGGCCGCCTTTCCTTCCAGTTCTCTGCTGCCTGTGACTGGAACGAATTGCAAAAATCGTTGAAGTTGGAGACTTTTATCTCCCTCACCAACTTTAAACATCTGCTATCTGAGCAGCTAACCGATCGCTGCAGCTGTACATAGTCCATCGGTAAATAGCCCAACCAATTTACCTACCTTATCCCCATACTGTTTTTATTTATTTACTTTTCTGCTCTTGCACACCAGTATCTCTACCTGCACATGACCATATGATAATTTATCACTCCAGTGTAAATCTGCTAAAATTGTAATTATTCGCCTACCTCCTCATGCCTTTTTGCACACAATGTATATAGACTCATTTCTTTCTTTTTTTTCTTTTTTTCTACTGTGTTATTGACTTGTTTATTGTTTACTCCATGTGTAACTCTGTGTTGCTGGCTGTTCACACTGCTATGCTTTCTCTTGGCCAGGTCGCAGTTGTAAATGAGAACTTGTTCTCAACTAGCCTAACTGGTTAAATAAAGGTGAAATAAATAAAAAATATTTAAAAAATTCTATTAAGGTATCTTTACTTTTACTCAAGTATGACAATTGGGTACTTTTTCCACCACTGCTTATGAAGGTTGTGTAAAATGTAACATAATTGTAGCCATTTTTCAGCAAAGTATTTCCAGTTTACTTGGATGTTCATCTTGAGCAGATATACTGATTGTTTGTGAATTGTGTAAAACGGGCCATGGAACCACTTAGGAAAGCTAATTTGCTTTTTCAGACGAAGATTGTAAATGTCAGACATTACGAGGTCGGACTCCCAGTGGCGTAAATATGTTCATCATCTTGCAAAGTGTATTTGTATCCTTCTCAGAAACCATCTCTCTGCCGCGGCATCAATGTAGCTTCTCCATCCTTATTCCGATGCCCAACCCACAGCTGGTGTGAGTGGTTATGTCATCTGACCATAGCACTGGTTCCAAGCTAAGTGACAATGTCGTTTAGCAGACTTCAGGTGTTTACATTTGGTGGATGACATGAAAGTAGGGAAACATGGATGCGTAAGCAGAAAAGGACCCTGTACCTACTGTATAATATGGTTGTGGATCTTGGATGTTGTGAGGCTATTTTGCTTCCACTGGTCCTGGGGCTCTTGTTAAGGTAAACGGCATCATGACATTTTAGCCGGAAACCTGAAGGCTGAAACTTGGCCTCAAGTGGATCTTCCAGCAAGGCAATAACCTCAAGCACACATCAAAATCCACATACAGTGGTTGCTCAACTAAATGCTTTGAGATTATGTTGCGGGACTTAGAGGTAAAAAAAAACAAGGTTAATTGAACACAAAATCAACATTTTGCAATGACCATCTTGAACCCCATGGAAAACCTGTCGCCTACAGGTACCAGTCATTTCGACCACTATTTTTTTTTATATAAAAAGTATTTCTTGTCAATCTAAATCTCTTTATCTGAGCAATTGTATTAGTACAAAATATAATAATAATACAAAAATTGTACACAATATAGCTCAGTATTTGTTTTATTTATTTTATACAGTCTTTTTTTCTCATCTTTATCAAGGATGCCAATACTGACTGTATCTGCACACATATACTGTATATCCAGTGAAATTGAAGGGGCATTAAAGTTTGCTTTGACACCGAGTGGACAAATGTGCACCATCCAATCAAACTGAATTGACAAAAATGTCAAAGCAATTAAGTGCAGGGCATATTTGCCCTCATAATCAGGCATAATGATGCCCGCCACCATTGGTCCTCCATCACAGTCAGGGACCATAGAATCCATTTTGGGAGTGACACTAATGCAATTTCCATTGAACACAATGACATTTAAGCGTCTGCTTGGGAGAGCTAATTAAAAAATGCCCAATCAAATCTTTCAGGACAATGAGCAAATATTTATTCTAGAAGCAAATAAATAATAAAGGAAGCAAAATTACATAATTGCTAAAGGGAGGCCTTTTAATTGACAGAGTAAGGATGATAAATGCTAAAACACACCAGAGGACTTCGTTATTGTGGAACAGTTGTGTTCATTTATGGGATGTGATATGAGGAAGAGCACCATTGTTCTGGTGTAAATGTTGCTGGTGCATTACATGAGTGATGCACAAGTTTTTTTCTTAGCCTTGTGCTTCTAAGTCTTGTAGAAGTGGTCCATCTAGTGGCCTAAAGTATTTACTACTGTCAAATAAAATACATCTGATGATAGTCTCAGCTCCCAGACTTCGTCCTGTGATGAATTAATAAAAAGAAAAAATAATTAAAATATAAACGTAATATGTAAAGTGTTGGTCCAACATTTCATGAGCTGAAATATAAGATCACAGAAATGTTTCATATGCACAAAAAGCTTATTTCTCTCAAATTGTGTGCACAAATGTGTTTACATCCCTGTTAGTGAGCATTTCTCTTATGCCAAGATAATCCATCCACCTGACAAGTGCGGCATATCAAGAAGCTGATTAAACAGCATGATCATCACACAGGTGCACCTTGTGCTGGGGACAATAAAAGGCCACTCTAAAATGTAAATTTTTGTCACACAACACAATGCCACAGCTCTCAAGTGTTAAGGGAGCGTGCAATTGGCACCTCCAATGTCATTTTAGAGAATTTGGCAGTACATCGAACCCGGCCTCACAACCGCCGGCCACGTGTATGGCTTTGTGTGGGTGAGTGGTTTGCTGATGTCAACGTTGTGAACAGAGTGCCCCATAGTGGCGGTGGGGTCATGGTATGGGCAGGCATAAAGTACGGAAAACTAACACAATTGCATTTTCTAGATGACAATTTGAATGCACAGAGATATCGTGACGAGATCCTGAGGCCCATTGTTATGCCATTCATCTGCTGCCACCACCTCATGTTTCAGCATGATAATGCACAGCCCCATGTTTGGGGCGACAGTGGTTAGTGGTTAAAGCAATAGGCCAGTAACCAAAAGGTTGCAAGACTGAATCCCCGAGCTGACAAGGTAAAAATCTGTCGCTCTGCACCTGAACAAAGCAGTTAACCCACTGTTCCTAGGCCGTCATGGTAAATAAGAATTTGTTAAATAAAAATAAAAAATGTTGCAAGGATCTCTACACAATTCCCGGAAACTGAAAATGTCCCAGTTCTTCCA